>NW_006262274.1:24109786-24386776 GCF_000493195.1 Citrus x clementina | reverse complement strand
ATAAAAAAAAAGGGAAGAGAAAAACACCCCCCCCCCCCCACCGCGGGCCCCGGGGGGGGAACAATAAAAGTTTTTTAAGCGCTTTGGGTCCTAATTTCATAAAGTGTCCATTTCATCTAAATTTCATTATCAAATATCAGCAAGTGGAGAGACTGCTAGTTGCCGAAGGGTATGTTTAGAATTGACGTGCTGTGGCGGCATTTTTAATCCATAGCTAAGCAGAAGCATAACAATTTCAAAGATACCAATAGTAAAGAAGAGCAACATTGGCAGAGAAAATTGAGCAGTCCGACTCATAGACATATGTACGTACAAAATACTGAGGCTTAAGGAGCATGCACATATGCTTTGTGGCTGACATTTTGTGCCGCAGATGAAGTGAAAACACATCCACAAACTGAGAGACGAACGCAGAAACAAGTGAAAGCACGCAGAAAAATAATGGAGAACATAAATAAATAAAAGAATTCCAATATTGTTTTGTTGTTCTGCAATGGCAGTGTCGTTTTCAGTCATGGACTCCTCAATCCTCATTTGTTTTTCGTTTACTATTAGAAAATAATAGAGCCTCAGCCTCCAAATCAATCTCCGCTACCTGTCAATCTGATACAGAGTTGCAAACATCTATTTTCCCCCTTGGCCCTCACAAGCAGCCAAAAGGGTTCTTCACATGTCTTTGTTTGTAGCGAATAGATAAAACATTTTTTTCAATTATCGGATTACAGTTGGTCCTAACACCAACTACTCACGGGCTCATTATACTGCACAAAATACAAATAACATATAACGTAAGCATACTTTATGAAAGCTAAAAGATTATCGCTTCATTCAAATGCCTTTGCACATGGTGTACTAGTTCAAGCTTTAAGCCACTAAACACAGATGCTTTTGCAGAAGCTTCTTCATACTTCTCCCATGTCTTCTTCAATCGATCACTTCCTCTATGTTGTTCTTGCACTTCTGTTTATTCACACACTTTCTGCAATAGAACAACCAGCAACACCCACCTCTCGGATCACTGTTGTTGGCGTTGTTTTTTGTGATACTTGTTCAACCAACTCTTTTTCTAGACACAGCTACTTCCTACCAGGTAAATGAGACGGTTGAAGTGTGTTACAAGAGGTCTGGGGTTCCAATGCCGCTCACATAAGGGTTGTAATTTTTCAAGTTAACGTTTTAATTTGTTTTTATGTAACCAGGAGCTGATGTTCACATACAGTGCAAATTCAAAGCAAGCTCCCCAAAAACAGCGGAGCAAATCGATTTCTCAGTCAACAGAACAACTGATAAACATGGAGTGTATAAGCTGGAAATACCTCATGTTGATGGAGTTGATTGTGTGGATGGCATGGCAATTGAGTCACTCTGCCAAGCAAGCCTACTAGAAAGCTCATCTTCAGCATGCAGTGTTCCTGGTTTAAAGACTGCAACAAATGAAATATCAGTAAAATCAAAACAAGATAGTCTTTGCATTTACAGCTTGAAAGCAATGAGTTATAGACCTTCAGAAAGAAATGCTACTTTGTGTGGAAATCACAAACAGGATTCGCAAAAATCTAAAGCTCTCGGCTCTTCGAAGTTCTTTCTCCCATACTACTTCCCCCCTTATGGCTTCTTTTGGCCTCCTTTGCCTCAATTTCCTCCTCTATTTCCAAGCCCACCATCATCTTTTCCATTTCCGCCTTTATTTCCAAGCCCACCATCTTTGCCCTTTCCTTTTCCTCCTCTATTTCCAAGCCCACCACCATCTTTTCCATTTCCTCCTTTATTTCCAAGCCCACCATCTTTGCCCTTTCCTTTCCCACCTCTGCCTCAGTTTCCGCCGGTGCCGTCACTTTTTCAGCCGCCACCTCCTCCTGCTTTCAGTCTGGGAGATCCAAGAACTTGGATTCCTAATTTTCCCACACTAGCTCCTCCACCTCCCCCTGCATTTAATCTAAGGGACCCCAGGACTTGGATTCCATACGTCCCTCCATCTCCTCCTAGTTTCCCTCAAAATCAAGCTCAAAAACCATAGTACTGTTTTATATTATTATAGCAATTATGTTTGATCTGTGTTTATTTTTCATCATTACAGATGGCTTTTATGTGAAGTATAATGTTTAAAAGTAGTACGAATATTTCATATCAATGTCATCCGTCAGTGGACTCAATCAAGAATGAATATATTTACTAGGCAAAATCTGTTTCTTTACATAAATTCGTACAAAAAGACTGCAAATTGAGCCAATAAACAAAATATGATTCTTTGCTTTCACTATATTTTGGCGCTTCAACGTTCAGCTTCAAACGCTTCCTCCTTCTAGCTGCTTCACCTTCTCAAGTAGCTCACCATTGATGTTAGAAGCTTCCTAAAAGAATTACCAAAACAAAGATTCAAATTAGATAAAGGAATAAAGCAGTTACATTAAATAACCATGCCTAAGTCAATTGAAGTAGTCCTAACCCTCAGTCTTTCCCTTAATCTCTCCACTTTTGCATCACTCCGCTTCAATTCTTCTTGGAAAATATTAATCAGAGAAGCATTGTCATCAATTAACACTTTTTCTTTCTTTTCCAACTCCCGAAGCTTGTTTTCCACCTCCTTTAGCTGAGTAGCAGCAAACAAATTTTACAATCCTGCATGAAATGATCTCCCCCTGTGCATGTAAAAAAGTCATAATTGACAACTTACTTGGCTTTCAAGCGATTTGCACCTATCCCTTTCAGTTTTCAATTGCTTTTCAAGCATTCTGCACCTATCTCTTTCGTACTGTAAATCTTTTGACAACTCCTGCTTTGTAGGTCCCTCCTCTCTCTTCTCTCTGTGCAAACAAAAATACTTAGCATTAGTGACAATAAAGTTACAAAGGTAGAATTTAACGTTTTTCCTGTAGAACTGAACTCCCACATTCTTTCACTTGATTCATGATTCTTTTCATTTGACTTCATTAAACTCTCGGTGTGACTGGTAGAGAGAACCGGATTTCCATTGACACCGGCTGCCTGTGTATTTGAATATTCGGTAACACAAAATATTAGGGACAGAGCAAGCAAAGCAAAAACTTGAGCTGGATAGCAAAGACTAAATATGAATGGCTTAATGAAAATATACCTTTGAAAGTAAATTCCTTGTGCCATGAGGGCTTGAACCGTGTGACCCAGGACCTCTTTGAGATTCATCAATAGCTGGAGATGCTTCGTGACAGCTTCTGTCTTCACTTGCAGATTCTTCTTGTAATCTTTTATCAAATTCTGAAATGTATTCCATTTTGAAACTGCTGCATTCACCCCCTTTCAGAATTTGGTGTACATTCGACTTGTCTTTGTCAGATGTTTTAGACTCTTTCTTTGAAGAAACAGGGGTCTTTGAGTGCCGCCTTGGAGCATATCCAACTTCATGGCAGTTTGTGCACCTAATTAACCACCCCAAACAACCCCCCACAACCCCAAAAAAATAAAAAAATGAGAAGAAGAACTATCAGAAATCCAATCTCCAATGATGAGATCACTTATGCTCATAAATAAGAAAAACACAAACCAGTATTCCTTCTGTATTGCGACTAAACGTGCTTCTAGTCTTGCTAGCACAGGTGTGCGCTCGAAACCTTGTTTGTCATGAGCTGGTTCGACAAAGTTAGCCTCCAAAACCCCTGTTGCAAAAGAAGGAACAGAAGTGTGCAGCAGTTGGGTGACTCTATACAATTGTTATACATTTAAAGCAGAAAATAGCTCAAAATGCAAGTATAATTTGCTAATAAATATACAAATACCTATAGCCCCACGACCATCACTTCCAGCAGCGTTCCAGACTCTCCAGAATGGCTGAAAGGCATGAATTTACAGGTCAATGACAATATTCAAGAGAAAATACATATTCAATGTTAATGTATGCCATGCCATTCTGTCCTTCGCATTTTTAACTTCACTGGTCAAGAATAAAATTCTTACCTTGATGAGTCTATTCTTATGGTAGACATTAAACCCTTGAATATCAATATGGTAATGAGCATCCTTCACAAACCCAATTGTCACATTTGCAGCCATCTGGTGTAACAGGCAGTAGCAAAGTTACTTGAGGTGGAAGAGAAACGAAAAAACAAATGAAAAATAAAATAAAATATTCTGTAAATTAAAAAATAAATGAAAAACCAAATCAAATATTCTGTAAATTTACATTCAAATCCCTTGGCACCTGTTCTGGAAGAGATGTAGGCTTGTATCTTAGCTTCTTAATCAGCATCATGTCATTAACTATGTTGTGATGTTCAACATCTTGACCACGTAGAATAATTCTAAAGCCAGGTGGAAGTCTCAGATACAGAATTGAAGCATAACTCTGCAGCAATGAAATCAGAAACAGAATCAACATCTAAGTAGGATTGTCAACTATTTAAAACCCATATCTGAAGCCCCCAACCCCCCCAAAAGAAAAGGGCATAATTTCTCAAAATAATTGGGTGAAAATAACAGCACGAACACATGCAAGCAACTCTGATACGACATTTTAGGTATCATGTTTAGTAAAAGAATTTGTCAACAACATATCATGCTTACCCTTAAAGAGTGTCGATAAGTCAAGAAATGTCTGGAGTTGGGATATTTTTTGGCCATCTCTATGTTTTTCTCTTCTCGGTTGACTCCTCTAAGTTGAATGTCCTGTCACATTTCAAACATCAAGATAACAAATATTATTAAAATTTAAGTACACGCGATTAGCAAATGAAAGTAAAATTGTTAGTGGCATACATGTGGATCAGAGTCAAAATCCATTTCCAGCTTTCCTTCATCATCCTCCCAAAGATTATACATTACGATGCGCGTACCTTGATCTTTCATAAAATTGAACTGCAGCATAAAAAAAGAAAACATAACCAATATGATGACAGGGAAAAATGACAGACACCATAGCGCAGTCAGTAATAACGTGATTCAGCCAAAGACTAATAACAGCTAAATTAGTAACTCACTAACAAATGATGACTGCAAAATATGAAATGCTTCACTTTATAGGACAAGAAGAAACAATGAAGGTGACTGAACCAAAGAAAACTAAAATGTCCACGGTACATAAGAAAGGCAATTTCCAGATCCATTAGAAAATATTGCTATGTGAAAAAAAAAAAAAAAAAAAGATAGCCATCAACTAACCTGTTGAGTTAGATCTTCTTCACTTGTATAAGGTGACCATTGTACTACGGTTTCCAGATTTCTACTCCAATCTTCTGGTGATGATCGTACCAGCATATCCCAATGTTCTCCTCTTTTCTCGTAATCAACCTTATCATCAGAAAAGAAAAAACAGTTAGATGCCAGGATCAGCGTCCATCTAAACTCACAAACCATCAAATGATTATGAACATAAATGATTCAGAATAGCCTCACTTACCATTGGAACCACAATATCTTCCTTTCCGGTGCCCCTCAAAAATGTGTATGACAGCATTCCAATACTTTGTGTAGAGCTAAAAAAATAGGAATTGTTCAGTTAGTTTTGAACCTTTTTTTCCAAATAAAATGAAATAAAGAATTAAGAATAATGTTTGGTTATCCATAAGTTGTCAAATCATAAGAATTGTAAAAATTAATTCAGAATGTTTTTCTCAAAGCTTAAAATAGGATCAACCTTTTTCCATCGGTTCCCTGACAACGTGAAAATACAATTACATCTGCTCCAAGCCTCATAGTACTCGTCTTAAAACCATTGCCATCTGAAATCCATGTGTGAAGGAAAGAATTTCAGAAAAAGTTAATACTTAATGGCATAATATGGCTCTGAAAAGAACATTGTGAAGATACTATAGTATAAATCTTTGCAACTAAAGTAATAAATCAACTCACATTGACCAATGGTGTTTGCCAATTTGCTTTTTGCAGAATATCCAAGAGACATGCACTGCCTCATTTTATCAGGAGTCATTCCACCTCCATTATCTGTTGATAAAAAAACAAATTAGAAACCTAGCAAACATAGACATGAGAAGCAGTCATAAGAGTATTTGGAAAGTCAATGCCAGTTTGATTTTTAGTGATCTATGCTTTGAAATCAGTGTTATGAGGAGCTATGAAAAATTTATCCAGACTGATTTTATAATTTTGGTTATATTACTCCGTCAGCTATTAACCTTCATTAAATAGAGGAAAAACCAGAATTCAATGAACACAAATAGGCATATAAGTCAGAAACAAATTAGAATTTATTAACTCTTAACAAAAATCTCACCTGACACTCAAATTTGTATAGATTACAAATAAATTAGGCAAAATCCAGAAATACTTAAAGGGCAGTAAAACTCAAAATCATGCATATTAGAAACATATGGCATTGTGCAACATAAGGATGAAAGAAAACAAAAACAGGTATGCTACAAAATCATTGTTATCGAATTCTTAAAGAGGTAGTACGTATGTAGAGAAGAATAACCGGACACTCACTATGCTACCATAGAAAAAGAAACATTTAAGCTACTCACCTTCAACTAGCAGCATGTGAGTACCGTCTGTCTTGTTCTTCAGCAGATCTACTTGAACATAAGTGGCTCCATTACAAACCTGGACAGTAGTAGATGGTTTTAAAAACTAAAAATGAAAATGATCGTGGCACCTTTTAAATTGCTAAAGGAGATCAAGTACCTCATCCAAAGAGTTGTCTAAAAGCTCAGCAAAAGCTGCAGATTGAAATCAGAGTTAGTTACATTCACAAATGAGAAGCACTGCTAATGATACAGAAAATAAACACAATCGTTGCTACTGCATCAATGACTATATATATTAACCTCCCAAAGCCCATTTATGGCTGGTTGCATTTGAATGTAAAAACTTCGGATGCACCCTGAGATGATCCATTCCAACTGCAAAATTAAATGAGAAAGATATGCTTCAGCAGATTAAGGGGCAAAAGTAGTTTAATTTTTTGGGCACAAACTAGAAACAAAACAACCAACGGTCGGTGGAAATTTTGAACTCACATAAGTTAAAAGTGGATTTAAACTTATATTTGCATTAATGGAAATTGCAAGCACAGGTTTTTCTTTCATGTTTATTCTCTTCACGTCGAATAATTACAAGTTCTGCAAAATTGCCCTAGTTCATTGTCTAGAATATTGCCGTCGGCATTAACAGCATTCTCATAGAAAAAGAACAAAACGCGCAATTATGTACATGCATTGATTATCCTCATAAACATAACAAGAAAGTAGTAAAATAAATCACCAGAATTGGACAAAGAATCCCCAGCATTGCCTCCCTCATAGTCTCCCGCTTTCCAAAACTGCTTGCAGGCCCTCAAAACCGGCTCCGCTTCTTCGCTCTTTTTACTCGCATCATCGTTAGCCACGGAAGGAAAACTCGAAATTGGCTCGGCCCCCAGAGGCACGAAACTCAATGGCAAAGGTGCCAAAATACAATTCGAAAATTCGGGAGGCGAAACGACACCGAATTCAAAACTCTCAGTCTTTTGTTTCTTGGCAAACAAGTAACCGTTCTCAAACTCGTTTGAATTCCGCTTCTTGTTCAAAACCAATTCCCCAATATTGTCCAGAAACGACATGTCAACATCCGAATCATCGCTAGAACTACTACTGCTGGTGCTGCCGCCGCCGCTGCTAGAGCAAATCTCATTAGTCGTCGCTGAACTATTCTTCGCTTTCATTTCGCTCGAGTCGAAAAGTTCAACCTTTTCTTGCTTGGCAACGGAATTCATGATGTTTGGCAAGCAAGAAAGTTCAAGAACGTCGCGAGAAAATTTGAGGTTTTTGATTTGGAAGAAGAGAAAGGAAGTTGTAATTTGGGCTCTCAATCAAAATCGTTAACAGACTAAAAGGCGCGATTCTTTGGTTTATATATATATATATATATATATATATGGAAACCTTAGGTGCAACTGTGGCACCGTAATATATATATACACCCACACACACACACGCACGTGAGGGCAGCTCATAAGTAAATAAAAGGCCGCACGTGCTTCGGAGATCGTGTGCGAAAAGGTTTTCTTCTCCAGCATGTTTGCTCGACACGTGGAGTTATGGAATTCCGGCGGAGAAGGGAAATCTACCGGTCGATCTCTTTGCAAGATAAAATCGGAGACTCGATAGAATTTGTTGGCAGTTATATTATTAAGGCGATTGCAAATCAAATTCTACTACTATTATATGTATTAATTGAATCTTAATTTTTCTACCTTATTTTCGGTTTTTTTAATGAAAATTTAATTTTAATTATTTTCAGATATTTAAAGTTTTTAGTTTGTTTACTTTTATAATTTATGTTTGATTTTAAGATTTTCATATCTGAATGAAAAAAAATGTTCTTACTTTTATATGAATGATAAAATATCTTAATGAAACTTGATATTTTCCTCATCAATATCCCAATTAAATACATTTATTTTTTATTATTAAACTATCCTTTTATTATTTTTTTATTTATCATTTTTTTCTTAGTTCTATTGGTATTCAACTATCAAATTTTTTTTTTTAATGAGAATTTTAAACATGATAGGACTTTAAGTGAATGTCTTTTATAATAAGTCGATATCTTTTTATTTAACTACCATTTTTATAATAGATTTTAAAATTTATTTAATAAAATAATTTTAATTCAAATGATTTAAGAATTCATGGTTGGGTCTCTTAATTAACAAGAAAAAATATCAATATAATATGCTAAAAATAACACTATAAGTATCATATATATTAATTAAAAAAATACATTTGTTAGACATATATTTTATTTTTCATAGTTTGTTAATGTTCATATTATCAAATTTTATTTACTAATCAAATAATTTATTTATAACTTGTCATGTGTTTAACAAATAAATATAGGTATTGTTAATATCTATAAGGTTATATATGTTGCAAAATCATATTTCAGTTGTTTTCTTTTTAATAAATAAATGACTTAACACTCATATTCAGATAAATTTAAAAAAAAAAATATATATCATTCAGATATATATATTCAGGCCTACTCAAACCCCAGCCAAATTCAGACTCATTGGATTTCAGACAAAAAAAAAAAAAATGCTACCTAAGTACCAACTTTAATTTTTTTCCTAATTTGAAATTAAAATTCATGCATGTTTTGTAATTTTGAACAAATCAATTTGATGATCTTTTTTCATGATAATTTTAAACAATGGTTCGTTTTAATTTTTGTTATCTATTGTTTAAGTTTAGTTTAACTTATAATTATTTGTCTATATAAATTTATGTTCTATGTAAGTGATGCGATGCCATTGTATGATTGGCAAACAAAACACAATTCATTTTCGTTATCAGTATATATAATTATTGCTTTTTCTAGTATTATTATGTGAGAAAAGAAAAAAATAAATAAAATACTATGTTGATACTTAGTTCAGATATACACTGGTGTGTTGCCGTGTAAGATATTAATTAATTTCATTATTAATTATTAACATATTATTTTTACAACTCACTCAATAAAAAAAAAATATAAAATATCACAATAATTAGTATCCAATTGAATGTCAAAGTGAGTGAGCATAAAAAGTAAAGATGATTTGTTCATGATCACATGCACTTTGAATTTTTCTGAAGTTCAAGTCGAACAAAAAAATCTAACACAGTATAAGATATCCACATCAAATGAAAATTGTCTTTTTTGATAAATCAGTAGTAATTAGTTTTGGATCCTCAAATTCACTTTGCAATTTGCACATTCCATTCAAGCAACTAGTTAAATTGGAAAGAGAAGTCCATTTGTGTATCCTTATCCAAACTCAAGTTTATAAGAAAGGTAGATTTAGTACTTACAATTTGTACTAGTTATTCTGTTAGTCTTTATATTTTCAAAATCTTATCATTTATGATTTTATATTTTTACTAGTCTTTATATTTTCAATAATTATCACATATGATTTTTTGTGGCTACTTTCATAGTTATTAGATCTAACGTTTCAAAAATAAAATAACATTTATGTCTAAAAATAATTTAAAATTCAAACTAGCCTGACATAAAATGGGTGAAAAATAGATCATTATTAAATAGATAAATATATAAATGAATCTTTTGGATAAATCTTAAAAATATAGCGACCGCATAATGAATAATAATAAACATCCTAATTTTTTTTATTACATTAAATAGTTGATAATTCTTTACAAAATTTAAGTGAATTAATTGTATTATATAATTAATCCAATACTGAATAATAGATCATTTATGATAATTACTTTTTTAAAATAACAAATTTAAAATGCGTGGCAATATTCTTGAACAATTGACTCACATTGTAGTAACCAAAATAGCACTTACCCTTTGACAAATCATTTAAATTCACTTACAAAATTCAACTTTCAGTGATATAACCAACTACTACTCCTGATAGTTCTTATATCATATTCAAACATTAAATTTACGAAAATTTAATTCCACCGCCCACGCAATATTTGATAGCATTTTCTATTAAACTATGGACCACATCTTAGCCTTTAATCCATTTGTACCCTTCAATTAAAAATTAATTAAAAGGTTATTCGACTAGCAACATGCATACGAATTATGTACTTAATTTTCTTTTTTTAATACGTCTCACCTAACATCTAATTTAGTCATCGAGCAAACAAAAAACTGCTCAAATTAATTTAATGTTAAAATAGTAAAGTCTAATTCAATTTCATCAAACAAATGGTTGAGAATCATTATGTTTAATTAATGGCAAGTAATAAGTCAGCGATTCATCTACGTGGCAACATTGTATGAATATGATGAATAAAAAAATAAAAATTGAGGTCGTTAATTAATTTCGTCACATATAATGCCTTCACCTACAGTGTAAATAAAGATACAAGGATTAGTTAAGCAATAGTTAAGCAGAGCTGTATTAACAACAACTGGTTGCTAGGTCGAATGACATCGAAACGTAACTATTCATTAATGAAATTAAAGTCCTATGGTGTTTGCATATATTTTCGAATTAGTATCGATATCACACTTATTGTTGATAATATTTTGTTATTTTCATATTTTGACATCTAAGACTACTATATTCTTATTCTGTTAATTTGTTTCTAAATATATATATATTTTTTTTATTTGGCATGGTTCATATATTATACTTTTCATGTAAGCAACAAAGTTTGTTAAATTCCTCAAAGTGTCTGTATTGTTATATTGGCCCCTTTATGATTAAATTATATTATTACCCTTCATATTGACTTTTTCTTCTTCTTTTTTAATGAATAATGACATCTCAAAATTTTATCTCAAAAATAACATGGGGTGTGATGTGACTTGTTAGGAGTTTGTGAGACAGCAGTAAATGCATTAATGAGATATTCTGTCTGTTACACGAATTTTTATATTTGGTTGGAAGACTTTTCACCACATCTACACATCTATGTTGTTATATTTGAAAATTATAGTCCGAAATTAATGAAATTATATCTTTAAAAAAAAGGAATTGAAAATTTTTCACAAGTTTTAAAAAAATTAACTAAATTATCTCGTCAATCATTTAATAAATAACATATAAATTTGAAATGAAATTTTTAGATGCCTAAGACTACTCTTTGATAATTATTGAATCGGGTAATTCGCCCAAAACATTGCCACTGAAGGGAGTTCTTTCAATTTTATCTTTAAATAAATTATGATAAAAACACATTTTATTAAAGAATATTGCAAAGTTATTTATTCGAAAACAAAACAGTGTGAAACATATTATGGATCTTAGTTATTACTGGGTCTGACGCAAAGAAGGATTATTGTAAACTTGTCAGCCTGACATAGTGATTAATTGGCTAGAATTGATTAGCGGACATAAGATAGTGGGCACAAGAAATAATGATTGAATTGTTTTTTGTTCGGATTTTAATAAGAAAGTCTTATTTTTGTGGTCAAATACATACAAAAATCCATAATTTAAGTGGGATTGATTTATCACCATTCACCACAGCTAATTTAACGTATTAAAAAAAATTAATAAATAAACTTTCCCAGAAGAATCGAGATGAGAAAATTTTGTTTAGTTCATAACTGTTTGCATTTTATTAGTGAAAAAGAAAAGGTTGTACAAAAAAAATGTAATAATCTGTTTTGTCCATTCTGTCAGTTTTTCAATCCACAGACACTGGCCTCTTCAAGTCATTGTAAGGATACAAAAGGGCAAAAAAGATAAAATAAAATTTTTAAAATAAAAATGATAGGCCCCGCCGCCCCGTCTGGTTTTGACACTTGGCTTTAATTATATTTTTATAATATCTTATTCCAATTTGACACCTGCTTTATATATATGAATTAAAGTTGCGAGTGAAAGCATCTCTTGTCTCGTGCAGCTGGCCTATAGGCAGTCACTCTCTCTCTTGTTCTTTAATTATTTTCTGTTTTGATTTGTAATACCTAGGTACCCATCCTTTAATGGCTGCTTTTTCACTTTGAATCCTCTGATTTCATTCTCTATATACACTCCCAGTTGGGTCTTGAATTTCTCTTTTGCACAATTTTATTTTGTTTGTTTATAAATTCACAACAGCATGAGTAACACAATGAGGCCTAGGGTTACTTTCATGTTCTACATGGTTTACGACAGAGGCTAGCGTAGGAAACCCAAGCTAGCTCTTCAATTTCTATTAGATCTGCAAATTTTCTGTTTTATTTTCAGTTTTAATTAATTTCAGAGGTGTTGTGCGTGGTTTTTAGACTCAACATCTATTTGTATGCATATTATCGCTGTATTATATATGTTCAACAAGCGATGGACGCGTTAAAGCTAAAAGGAAAGAAAGGGAACTTGATAGTAAAGACATGGGAGAGATGCAAATCAATCGGCAGAAGCAGCAAGCGATCAGCGCCGGCTTTGAGGGTGAAGAGCAAGTCGTGGCCACGCATAGACACCAGACTTGAGGAGGAGGAGGAGGACGAGGAGGAGGAGAAACGATCAAAAAAGCTAAAACGGCGAGTGGCGCCGGAGGGTTGCTTCTCGGTGTACGTGGGTCCTCAGAAACAAAGATTTGTGATAAAGACAGAGTATGTGAACCACCCACTTTTCAAGCTGCTGTTAGAAGAAGCTGAGTCAGAATATGGGTTTCAGAGTGAAGGCCCTCTTGTGCTTCCATGCAGAGTCGATGTTTTTTACAGGGTTTTATTGGCAGTGGATGATCACGATCACGATCATGATCATAATAAAGAAGATAATTTTATTCGTCGACCAGGATGTGGCTTTGGTAAAGGTTATCGCCTCCTTAGCCCATCTCCAATGATTCCAATCAACCACTTCTGAAATCGATGCATGCATTCAAGAGCTCGCCGATCAAACAAATCCCTCCCGCGCGCTCACTACCACATCAGCAGCTGCCTTATTTTTCTATAACAATATATTATGCGTGTGAATTAGCAGAAGATATATATAGCGCAGGACACATATCCAAGCTATATATCTTTGTAAGATTAATTATCATTGCTATTGTGTGTTTATCTTCTACTTTCCGTTTTGTATTATTCTTTTTTTTTTTTAATCAACATAATGAAGATAAGCTATGGTTGTGGGTAAAAGCGTGGTACATGAATCGCGATTGGGACTCAAACGCTGCAAATTAAAATGTTGAAATTTATGTATGCATTGTATCATCTAATTTGATACCTTTCTCAGGTTTTGGGCTAGCATCACATTTGATTTGAAAGCACATAAGATAAGATCAATGGGTTAGTATTCATTAAGATGTGGGTAAGTGGGCTGTTATTCTGTACGATAGTTATTCACCGTCCACTCAGCCTTGAAAATTCTCTAGCTAGTTTTTCTTGTATTCTTTTGATTTTTTGTGATTGACCTCTAAGATGATAAGTATATGATACCGGAAAACTTAAGGTGCCGCAAGTAAAAAAATCTAATTAGTTAAAAATTGAGTTGTATCAAAGAATACTTTAATGTAATGTATATAACTTAAAATTAACCTTAATTATTTGGATGCAAAGGTGGGATGTGATGGCCTGTGAATATGTTAACACAAAGGGTAATTAGAGCCATCTACGAACTAGGGATGGCAAAAATCCCCACGGGGACGGGTACCCTCGGGGATTTTCCCCATTCGGGGAGGGTATGGGGATAATTTTATACCCAATTTCTTATTCGGGGAGGGGACGGGGAAATTTTTTTACCCAATTTCTTATTCGGGGAGGGGACGGGGATGAGGTGGAATCCCCATCCCCTACCCATTTCCCCATTTTAATTTTTAATTTAATTTTAATTTTTTAAAATTACTAGTAAATAAATTATAAAATTATAAATATTGGTAAAAATAAAAAATATCAAAATATTTATATTATTAAACTTTTAGGCCTAATTAGCTAATTAAAGTTCTAAATTTTTATTTAGGACATTAAAAAGACTGAGTAGATTCTATTAGCCAAATTTTTTTTTAATTTTGATATTCTTTAAATATTTTAAACTTAAATCTATTTTTTATTTAATTTTAGATGTTATAATTGCCCACAGCGAATCACAATTTTAATATCTAATCTAATCTAATCTAATATTTACTTTTGATTTGCTCCGATTTAACTATTGTGTTGTAAAGGGAATAGTCCACATTTATAAAGTGCCCACGCCACCATTGAAAAAGTTAATTTTGAATCTAAATTTGATTTTATTTGTAACAATTTTGTATTAGACTATTAATTTGTTCATGATAGTTTGTAAAATAAGTTTGTATCTCTTGTATGTTGCGTTACTTACTAATTTAATGTATGTGACTTTTGTAATAGATATTAATGTAAGATATATTTCGAACTTTACTTTTATTTGAATTTTTTATTTTAATATGATTAACTCAAAATCGAAAAAAAATGTATTAGTTATTCGGGGATCGGGGACCCTCGGGGATCCCCTGTTATTATTCGGGGAGGGGATGGGGATTCTCTCAAGTAATTCTGACGGGGACGGGGAGGGGATGGGGATATACGTAAAATATCGGGGATGGGTACGGGGAGATCGGTCCCCTCCCCTCCCCTCCCCATTGCCATCCCTACTACGAACAATAAAAAACAACTAGTTGAATGATTTTACCATACTTTGATTAGTGTTTGGTCAGAAACTTTCTTTGCAATAATCAATCATTCTATTGAAAACAAGTTGTATAAATGTAATGAAGGAATTGGCATGCCTTGTAGAAATTTTAGAAAATTCACGACGTCATTAGCGCGCATGCTAGCTACTAAGCAAAGTTGACTTTGGAATAACCATTATTCTTTTCACGATAATACTACATCATTTCCTGACATTTTTTTTTTCCTTTTCTCTCTTCATTATCGTCTGGTTGCTACTATCCACCATCCATGGATCGGCACCATTGGTTCTTATACCCTAATTATGTTGACAGATCATTGCCATGTTCCTTAATTTTTCAATTCTCATATCGTATAAAATAAGAGAGTTTTTCCCCCCAATACGAACGCACACGCAAATTATAAAATATGAATTTAAAGTTATCAAATATTTTTTAGTTATAACATATATTCAATTAGAGTATTGATACAACCACCTGGAGATTTGGTTGGATGATTGTTAAATAATTTTATTTAATTAATCGCTCGAATTCAAATATTGAGAAGGTAAAGAATTAAAAGATTTATTTGAGTCTTGTTCACAAAAATAAGCCAAAAGCATTTCAAATAGGGGTAGGTATCTTTTAAGTTCATTTTTAAATTTTTTGAACTAGTCGTGACATTTGACCGATTTCAATTCGATTTAGTTCATACAAAATTCCCACCCCTTATTTTCAAGTTTAGTTATTTTAATTATTAAAAAGAAAAATACACACTTCCAAACGATAGCAAAAGATGGTGTTTGATTATGAGCTATTGGTCTATTAGATGGAGAAAAAATTACATGAGATAGGAAGTCGAGGGTGAGTTTGGAATTGAAGTTGGGCAACTGTGGCTTAAAAGCTACAATATTAAGGGTGCGTTTGAGATTGAGATTGGGCAGCTGTAGCTTAAAAGCTACAGCACTAAAGTGTTTAGTAAACACTAGCTACTGTAGTTTTTAAGCTATGTTGATATGATTTTTCCCTTGTATAATATAAAATTTATTATATCTTTAATAATTTTATCAAAATTATTATTTAAAATTTATATTTACTATATATTATTAACTTTTGTTTCATAATTACAGCTTTTTTTTCACAGCAGCTGTAGCTTAAAAGCTACAGCACCTCAATCCCAAACGCACTCTAAAGTGTTTGGTAAACACTAACTACTGTAACTTAAAAGATATGTTGATATGATTTTTCACTTACATGATGAAAAATTTATTATATTTTTAATAATTTTGACAAAATTATTATTTAAAATTTATATTTACTATATATTAATAATTTGTGTTTCATAGTTATAACTTTTTTCACAACAATTATAACTTAAAAGTTACAGCACCTCAATTCCAAATAAAACCTGCATGTGATGAGCCTGTCTTGCCATATAGCAAAGCAGTGAGTTCTAAAGTAAAATTTTTGCAGGAGATTAACAAAATTTTATATTTAAAAAAAATGAGTTTAATTATAAATCTCACCCATCCACATAAAAAAATATATTAAAGTGATGAGCTTGTCCCGTGAAAATGATAATTATCAATTGTATACCCTTAATTTACTTTATTATCAAAATTACTACAACACTTTCAGGGTATATCAGTCATCCACACTAAATTGATAAAATGTATTTACTGTCTACCAAACCGTTAGTTGCTATTTAAATATGATGACGTCGGAGGGGTAATATGATATTTCATATGATACAAGTGATAATTTAAAGATATATAAGTGGTAATAAGAAATTTTAAGAGTATACAAGTGATAATTTTCAAGGGTAAAATCATCAATCTGCTATAATTCTGTTAACTTTTAAAAGACAATCAACGGTTTAGTGATCGATATATAACTTTTATCAATTTAAAGTAGACGATTTATACACTTTTAAAGTATTATAGTATTTATTAATAAAAACACAAATTTAGAGGACACAAATAATAATTTCCCCCGTGAAAATTTCCCTCTATCGGAAGACGACTTCTTATTGCGCACCGGTGTTGACTAATAGACGATGCTCCCAAGTTCTATCCTTGGTGCGTCGACGTCGTTTTCATCACATATTAAATTCGAATTAAGGTCATGGTGTGAGATATTTTATAACACATTTTTTGTCTTATATCGACCCAGTAAAAAAACGGTGCAGTTTTGTTTGTACCAGCAAAAATGTAGGATGTTTGTTTGGCAAAAACAAACACTCTTGCAATGCCTTACTGAAAATAACACCTTCTTTAATAATAGCATGATTCTAGGTAAAGTGCTATATGATATGACCAAACTACCCACGCATTGGCGCGCGCAATCGGATTCGGAGTGGCTCTTGATAAAAAGAGGGTCAAAAAAGTTAAGAATGAGCCGCACAGCACAGTCAAAGTATAGACGAGCAAGAGATGGAGACAAACAGTAGCGGCGGCGGCAGCAGCAGCGGAAGCTTAGGCTCAAGCTCAACGATGATACTTCACAACGCGGTGATTGTTACAATGGACAAAGAGAGCCGAGTATTTCGAAACGGCGGCGTTTTCGTCGTACAAGACCGAATCAAAGCCATCGGTCAATCTGCCGATATTCTCCAACAATTCTCTCAAATGGCCGATCAAATCATCGATCTCCAAAGCCAAATCTTACTTCCAGGTCATTACACACACACGCATACACACGCGCGCGCGCGCACATACAATACAATTAATCTCCAAGTTACGAATTACCTCCTTCGCCAAAATGTATACGAACTTTTATTTTATTTGCCAACTGATGTAGCTACTACTCATTTGACACAAAACATGTATCACTTGCCACATCAGAGAAGTCCAATTTAATTAAATAACGTTGATGCTGTTATTAATGTGAATCCGTTGGAAATTGTGCTTAATTTTATGAATTTGACATGTTATGATTGTTGTAAGTAGGATTTGTTAACACGCATGTGCACACATCTCAACAACTGGCGAAGGGGATAGCTGATGACGTTGATTTGATGACATGGTTGCATGATCGAATTTGGCCTTACGAATCTAACATGACTGAGGAGGATTCTTACATCTCCACTTTACTGTGCGGAATTGAACTTATTCACTCTGGTGTAAGGATTTTTATTTTTATTTGAAAAAAAAAAAGAGTTTCTTTTTGAGTTTATTTTATGCAAGCAGTGGGTGACTGTGGATTTTGGTAATCAGGTAACGTGTTTTGCTGAAGCTGGAGGGCAGCATGTAAGTGAAATGGCTAAAGCGGTTGAGTTACTGGGTCTACGTGCATGTTTAGTCCAGTCAACCATGGACTGTGGGGAGGGTTTACCTGCATCTTGGGCTGTTCGCACTACAGATGATTGTATTCAGGTTGTTCTGTATTTACATTTTCTTTATAATGCCGATAACTGTGTTATTGTTTATTCTTTAACTGGTGTATCCAAATGTATGTTTATATTTGATCACTTGAAGTCAGCCTGACTCTTCCATTTCCTTTAATTTTGTTTCATCAGTGAGTGCCATCTGCCTTTGTTTAATATTTGAAACTGATTGAAGAATCTTTTAAAATTTGAGCCAGTCTTCATATGACTCAAACTAATTTTCTCACTTCAAGAACAGTCTCAAAAGGAGCTTTATGCGAAGCACCATCATGCAGCCGATGGGCGCATCAGAATATGGTTTGGAATTAGACAAATCATGAATGCAACTGATCGCTTGCTACTTGAAACAAGAGACATGGCTAGAGAATTTAAAACAGGAATCCACATGGTACCAAAATCTCTCCCTCTCTCCCTCTCTCTCTCTTTGTGTATTGCAGATGAAGATGGTACATGTTTAGGAGGATCTTTTGTCTTTAAAAACTGGTCTGATGCATTCTAGATTCTTGTGTTGGAGTAGAAAATGTTCAACATTGCATTCCTGCATGACTAGGTGAGCATATGGAATCTGAACTTTCACCATACAATGAGGACTGAAGGTGGTACTATAGAATTACAATTTATAATGATATTGCACTAATATCTTTTCTGAAGCATAGGGAAGCCTTAGTGGATAATGATCTAATAGATGGACAAGGAAAATGAAAATAACAGAATTAAATCCTAATTTCCTTCTTCACTTAATTTTCTTTTTCAACCTCAGACATGGAAAACTCGTTTTTAAATCCTAATGAATTGAGCTGAACCTGATGTTACATTAACTCACTTTTCCCTGTGTTCAGCATGTTGCAGAGATACCCTACGAGAATCAAGTTGTGATGGATACTCGAAAAGTTGATCACGGGACTGTTACATTCTTGGACAAGATAGAATTCCTGCAGAACAACTTGCTTTCGGCTCATACAGTTTGGGTCAACCACACTGAGGTAAACTGTACTTTTGGAAATTTTAAGTATGCTGTGCACCAGCTTTGACAAAATTCAAGGAGCTTTTATGGTTATTTTTGTTAATTGGATGGTGTGAATGAATATCAATGACATGTTTATAGGAATTACTGAAGTTTGACTTTTGATTTCTCTTTTTCTTTATTTTTAATAGGAGACTTTTGATTGTCTAGTGAGCTTGAAATAAATTTTGAGAACAGCCCAGCTATTTATTTACTTGTGGGAAGACTATGAGCACTATTCTTAGATATTGAGCATTGGGAGAGTCTTTTGGAGTATTAACTTAGAGCTGCTCATACGCATATTTTATCCTACATGAGTCAGTGCTATCAATTATATTTTGAATACAAGCATTTTGTAGCATTTGTACTGATTTAATATATGCAATCCCTTTACTTTTAGGACATAAACCTTTAAGCAGCAATCCATTATGGTGAGTTATTTTGAGAGAATAATACGAAGTTATCTTGTTGGAAGTAAATAGTACGTACCAACTGAAAATCATTGTTGTTACAGGATTTCAAGGTTATCTTTACTTAAACATTTGATGCCTGTTATGTTTTACTCAATAATTGTGATGAACCATGAGAGTGATTAGGTAAATGTGATGATTCTCATCTTCAGATTGGTCTCCTCTCAAGGGCTGGGGTCAAAGTATCTCACTGTCCTGCTTCTGCAATGCGTATGCTTGGTTTTGCTCCAATAAAGGAGATGCTTCATGCTGACATCTGTGTCTCCTTGGGAACAGATGGGGCACCATCAAATAATAGAATGAGCATTGGTCCGTTTTACTTCTAAAGCTTTAGTTTCTCATTCTCATACTTCTTCCATATTTGGAAATACTATATCCATAGGGTGGTTTGCTTCACATGGAATTTTTTTTTTTCCTTCCAAAATCCTAGCATAGACCCACAAAAGGTAAAATACTGATGTGTAAAAATTTGCAAATATATGTGGAGAATAAGTGAGAGTTCTTGTGGAGATACTGTCAACTGCTTTGTGTCTGCTTGCAGAATGAATAACTTAGCTGCAATGGTGTTTCAAAGTACTTAGTCATGTGAGAATGAAGAAATTGTTGTTCAAAAATTTTCCAATAGTTGTAAGAACACTTATCTTGTACTTGTTTAATATTTTGATATGTGAATTTGCATTTTTGCAGTTGATGAGATGTACTTAGCTTCTTTGATTAACAAAGGACGGGAAGTGTTTGCAAATGGAACAACTGATCCTGCAGCTCTCCCTGCTGAAACGGTGCTCAGAATGGCAACAATAAATGGTGCAAAATCAGTTCTCTGGGACAATGATATAGGGTCACTTGAGGCTGGGAAAAAGGTTTGAGAGCTGGATTATATTAGTCTTCTTTGTCTCTTTAAGAGCGATTTTTATTTTAGTTTGTTTATTTTTTAAATTGTTGCCTGCTGCACAAACATAAGTTCTTTATTGGAAAATGGTGGGGTCATATCCTTCTGCATGCTCTTTCTGACAAATGATGGAGACTAAAATTTGTGTTAATTGTATGGTAGGCTGACATGGTTGTGGTCGATCCTTTTTCTTGGCCTATGGTTCCTGTTCATGACCGGTATGAACACAATCCTTGAGACATGTATATGCAGTTATTTTATTTATTTATTGCAATATGTTCTCTGACATCATGGGGCTTTTGATGTAATCTAAGTTATATTCTGGGTATCAAAAAGTGGAAAAAAGGGTGTTAGATCTGAGTTATAAAGAGTCGTATTTAGACTTTTGAAGTTGTGATGATTAATCATGAGCAATATAACCAACAATCCATTTTTTTTCTTTTCTTTTTTTAAATTTACTGATTGCAGCATTACCAGCCTTGTATATTGCATGCGAACTGAGAATGTTGTCTCTGTAATGTGCAATGGCCAGTGGGTTATGAAGAATAAGAAAATCTTAACTGTTGATGAGGTATTACTCTCTCTCTCTCTCTCTCCTCGTAAATTTTCCCATTTGGTGTGCCTTAGAGGTAGAATTTGGATTAGCAATGTATGAATGGGAGATAATGAGATGAATCATCATCCACTTTTGAGGTTGTGCGCTTGGGTGGTATTAAATCCCACATACTTAACGTTCAGAGCTTGGGACCAATTACTAGATGTTCTCAAAGTACACTAATAGTCACTCTTGTCTGCTTTTAGATCTTTATCTCTAATGATAATATGCCAAATGATACAATTACGTTCCTGTCTTTCTCTTTATGAAATTCATGGCTTATCCAATGCAAATTTTGTGAGACAGAGGGAGATTATTTCAGCTGCAAGACAAGCTTCTGATGAACTTCTGAAGAGAGCAGGCATTACAATTCCAAACAGGATGAATGTCCTCTAACTAGCTTGCTTATTCAGACCGTCTGTAAAGAAGCTCGAATCATCTCAAAATGTATTCCAACCGTTGTTCTTCCTCCGGAAAAGCATTTGTTGTTGTATATGAATGTAATATGCGACAATTTGTTGCCATGTTTCCTTCCTTTGAACGCTTCAAATAATTTGGGAATTCGTGGCAGTAGAATAGATTTACTGCTCGTCTTTATATTTATTCCTCGCTTATTTTAACGTGCCTTTTTATTGTAAAAATTCTTGTTGAAAGTACATAATAGAAATAAAAATAACCTGAGGCTGTGGATCTTCTTTAGTAACAGCAAAAGGTCACATGATTGCTGAATCGCGTTCATGAAGCTGTCCCTACGAGTTCGGGTAAACTTTCCAATCAAATTCTTATCGACTTTGTGTTCAGGAAAAAAATTTCCTGTCGACTTTGCCACTGATTCTTCCAATTAAAATTTCCTAACTTTTAGTGTCTCACACGTCTGTCTTTAAATAATCCTTCCACATGTTCTAAATATGCCTCGTTACATAATTTTATAATACGGTACATCTCATTCCTAACTGCCATTTGTTATTATTAATATTTTGCTATAACTTAAACATTACTCAAATCTCTCGCTTTATGTACCTGTAGTCCTCCAACTATCGCGTTCCCATCCACTGAAGCCTTCCTATAGTATTACTATTTACTTCTCTTCTCTCATAAACGCAATGCATAATTTTTTTAAGAAAAAAAAAAAAAGATTATAAGAGAAAATTTTGTGAAAATGAATGAGAGAAATTTGAAAGCTCATTCCGTCGGATCTCTGTTTTGTCGGTGCAGGGCATTATGGCAATATTCCTTAAAAAAAAAATAATAAATTAACAAATACCCCATTAAATAATACAATGATAGCAAAGTTGGAACCTGGAAGCTAGTGAGTGGTCGTGCCGTGTATTTATTACGTAATTTGGCGTGGGGACGTAGTGGAGACGTGTTAAAAGCATAAAATGAAAAAGAATTTGAAATGTAAAAATGTTTGAAACTAAATTGGTGGGCATTTAATTGGTATATATAAACAAAGCATGAGCGTTTAGATCTCCTCATTCCTCGGCATAGGCTGCTTCTTATAAACTTACGAATTCGCTCTACCTCTCTTCAATTCCTTCTCTTTTAGATCGAAAGAACCAGACCCAGAAGGTAAATTCTTCTATTCTTTAATGGGCAGTTCTTTTTTTCTTTAATTTCTTTTTCGTTTTTGTTTTTGGGTTCATTTTCATATTGCAGATCCGCTGCTGTTGTTTCTGTTGTTTACATTGTCATACATTTTGTTCTATTTTACATGCCCAGTTCGTGGATCTGATTATAAAATATTAGTTCTTGGTCTAATTCTTATTGGAAAAATAACTCTTTTTCTCGGTTGATTAAATTATTGATAAAATTTCACTGAACCGTCGGTACAATTGATTGCTGATTGAAAGCAGTTGATCTCTTATGATATCAATTGGTGTGGCCACGTGTCATGTCTTTGCGTATTGTACAAGTTTCATAAAATATACATACATATATAACTTTGTTTGAGTTGTAATTTTTTTTCTTTTTTGTAGCGTTGTAAAAATGGTGAAGATCTGTTGTATTGGAGCTGGTTATGTCGGCGGGCCAACAATGGCTGTGATTGCGCTGAAATGCCCTTCTATTGAAGTAGCTGTTGTTGACATCTCTGTGCCGCGGATCAATGCTTGGAATAGTGATCAACTTCCTATTTATGAACCTGGTCTGGAGGAAGTGGTGAAACAGTGCAGAGGAAAGAACCTCTTCTTTAGTACTGATGTGGAGAAACATGTTAGAGAGGCTAATATAGTTTTTGTTTCGGTTAACACTCCAACAAAAACCCAAGGTCTTGGAGCTGGGAAAGCTGCTGATCTGACGTATTGGGAGAGTGCTGCACGTATGATTGCTGATGTCTCGAAATCTGACAAAATAGTGGTCGAGAAATCAACCGTTCCTGTCAAAACAGCTGAGGCTATAGAAAAGATTTTGATGCATAATTCTAGAGGAATTAACTTTCAAATTTTGTCCAACCCAGAGTTCCTTGCTGAGGGAACTGCCATTAATGACCTTTTTAAACCTGATCGGGTCCTTATTGGTGGTAGGGAAACCCCGGAAGGCATGAAGGCAATTAAAGCATTGAAAGATGTTTATGCTCATTGGGTTCCTGAGGATCGGATTTTATGCACCAATCTCTGGTCAGCTGAGGTCTCAAAGCTTGCTGCCAATGCCTTCCTGGCGCAAAGAATTTCTTCTGTCAATGCCATGTCAGCACTCTGTGAGGCAACCGGTGCAGATGTCTCTCAAGTATCACATGCTATTGGTTTTGACTCAAGAATCGGGCCCAAGTTCTTGAATGCCAGTGTGGGATTTGGAGGATCTTGTTTCCAGAAGGATATCCTGAACTTGGTTTATATTTGTGAGTGCAATGGCCTTCCTGAGGTTGCAAACTACTGGAAGCAGGTCATTAAGGTGAATGACTATCAGAAAACCCGGTTTGTGAACCGTGTGGTTTCATCCATGTTCAATACTGTTTCAGGCAAGAAGATTGCTATTTTAGGATTTGCTTTCAAGAAGGACACTGGTGATACCAGGGAGACCCCTGCCATTGATGTATGTAAAGGGTTGATGGGTGACAAGGCTCGCTTGAGTATATATGATCCTCAGGTTCCCGAGGAACACATTCAAAGGGATCTTCAAATGAATAAGTTTGATTGGGACCATCCAATTCATCTTCAGCCCACGAGTCCTTCAACAATCAATCAAGTTATAGTTGCCTCAGATGCTTATGAGGCAACAAAGGATTCTCATGGTGTTTGCATTCTGACCGAGTGGGATGAGTTCAAAAATCTTGATTACCAGAAAATTTACAACAACATGCAGAAGCCTGCATTTGTTTTCGATGGTCGGAATATTCTCGACGTGGAGAAGCTCAGGAAAATTGGGTTCATTGTTTACTCCATTGGTAAGCCACTGGATAAATGGCTCAAGGACATGCCTGCTGTGGCATAAAAGACTGAAATAGCATAACAAAGCAAGGCTTGTGACTTGGTTGAGTGTTAGAATAGATATTTGAGAGATTTAAGTATCATCCTATATTTTTGTTTTAATTATCATTTTTATATCTTATTTTTACATTTCATATCTTCAAGTTCTGATATCATGTCGTTTGTTAATTTTTATATTGTAATCCCATGTCAGTAGAATATCAGAATTTGTTGTTCACTACTTGGATTAGTTTAATGAAATCAGAAACTTGGCAAATTTTTTATACTGATTGTCTGTCTTATCCCTGACCGTGTCGTTATTTCATCCATTATTAAATTTTCCAATGAATTTCTTGGAGATGATGGATTTTTCATGAATATTTATCTGCGACTCATGATGAGTTGATGGACCTTTATATAATGAATTAGAGGATTTTGTTCCAGACTTCTAGTTAATGGCAGGGCTAAAATAAAGCATGTTTGCAAACAGTAACTGTGTTCACATTTAAAAAACCAACTCAATTATAATTCCCTTTTGTTGGAATTATGTTTAAATGATACTTAAAATTGATGATAACTTTATAGTTCCTAGCTACTTGGAATTATTTAAAATAATTGGATAATGGCACATAAAATTTGTTTGATGGGATTTGAAAAAATAATGTATTATCATTATGTATACTTCCATGGCCTATGGTTGGCGTATTTTTCATGACACAATTCTATAACTAGTTATTTTATAATTCGAAATAAGTAGTTTATGAATGTATATTTACATAAATTAAAAATATTTATTGTTTTAGATCTTCACTTTGATCTATTTTTGACTTTTAAAAAAATTAATTGTCTTCGATACTTTAGTCGTTTTACAAATTTCCTCTCATCTAAATCAGGAATGTTAATAATAATACGAATAATTAATACAAAAAATTCCTTGGCAAATTTGGAAAAAGGGGAAAGACATAGTAAATAACGCAATGTAGGGAGCTTTACGTAAATTTCCCTATACATGGGCCGGTTTAGCTTAAATAGGAGGAGTCTGATCCAACTCTGAATTCACAAGGATCCCACAACCAAGAAAAAATAACCGGGTTCTTTTATTTGGACCGCTTTCTTTACAGAGAAAAACACGAACCGTATCTCTCTTCTCGGCGTCTCTTCGTTACGTCAACCCCCCCCCCCCCCAAAAAAAACGATCTCTTTTTATAATCTGAAATTGCTATCTAATCGTCAACTGTAAAATCAATTGTTTTCGATTCTCAATCTTCTCTACAGATCAATAATTCTTTTATTCCCGGCCGTTAATTTCATTCAATTCTAGGGTTAGGGTTTCGATCTCCTCAATTAACGATTATAACCTCTTGATCTGCTGGATTTTGCATCGATTCTCGATCTATGCTAATATTTATCCTAATTAGGTTCAATTTTTGTGGATAAGTCTCTATCCGTTTTCGTTATTTAGGTTTCGGAAGTTTCGAAGTTTTCGATTCCTCAGTGTTTGATTGAATCTGTAAATTCATAGAGGGCTTTTGCTTCTTTCATTGATTCGTATTCTTTCGTGCGTTTTTGGGTGGTAATTTCGTGGTATTGATCTGCAATTGAGAATCTAGGGTTAGGGTTTCTGTAAAAATTAGGGGTTTTTACTGTTGTGTAATTCGATTGGAAAAACGTACTTTCTCGTCAAATTAGCCAGACTTCGGATATAATTGAGTGTGTTCCCAACTAAAGTAAGGTCTCTAGGGTATCAAGTCGCTTGAAGTTTGAATTTTGCATACTTGTTAAGGTAAATTTTGTTATTGACTGTAATTGTTTATATGTCAGTGCTATTTAACCTTCTTTTTATGTATTGATATTTGGCAATTTTTTTTCATTGAGTTGAATGTAATTCTGTTTCTAAATGTATTATGTTATTTGTTTGTTAAGACTTAGATACTGATAAGCTTACTTTTCTCTGTAAGTTTCTTTTGGATATTTATTTATCAGTGCTGGAATGTGAGTGGTGCTCTTCGTAGCAAATACATTTTTGGAATATTTTTTTAATAGTGCATTTATACTTCAAAGAATGCCCCAATTGTGTCTTTGTTCTACGTGTTATTTGTTTGAATTAGTGGATGCACTGATTTCAAGCAACATCTTGTTTGACAAGGATCAGTGTGCCTAGCTGTGCCATTGTGCATAAATAAAAGGATTTTTTATTTTGTTTTATATTTGGTCGCTGGTTGAGAATATGCACAAAGGGGATGACCTAAATTTGAAGTTTCAATTTGGCTTAGTGCCTATTTGGTATGACTTATTTAAGAGCCATAAGTGCTTATTTAATTGTATAAGCACTTTTTAAAAAATTTTATGGTGTTTGGTTATTTTTTTAGTAGAGTTTTTTTAGCGTAAATAAGCTAATTTACCTCTACTAGCAAAAGCCCAAAATTTAAGCTTTTGGGAGTAGAGGTTAGAGAACTTTTCTAAAAATATATAATATAAAAAATATCACACAGTTCAATAGTTCAAAAGTGCTTTTTTTATTGACAACCAAACACCCAATGACTTTTTGTCCAAAAGCTCTATTGGTATAAGCTCTACTGTTATAAGCTCTATTTAATAAGTTGTACCAAACGGAGCCTTAATGTTGGTTGGTTGTCCTTCAGGTCGAGGTAAAGAATGGGATTTAAAAGGCCTTTTGATGATGAAGAGTTCCAGGAGCTCCCTTATAAGCATTCCAGACAGCTTGATATAAACAATAAGATGATTCGATTTTCAGAGTTTGGTCCTTGTGATGCTGCCTCTCAGAAACATGATACTTCGGGTAAGATGGCAGTCCATATCTGAATCTGCATATACGGCGCAGATGGTATAAATTGTAATTAACTGATTAAGATGTTGAAATTGTAGTTGATCTCAATATTGGCTGTTCTTATCTTTATATGAACTAGGTGAGGATGGGAGTGGCTTTTATGAACATCAATGGCATGAGGCATCTGAAAATGGTACTGTCGCTAATGAACTGACGAATTTGGTTGACAAGGATTTTGAGACCAGTGCCCCCTTGTCATGGGTCACAAGCAGTTCTTGTGAGGAAGATGCTGGGTCTGGTTCTACAACACATGCGCCTCTTTCCTTGGAACATATTGAATACGACTACCCACGGAGAACATTTGTTCCTTTTGAAGATTCTTATTCTTCTCTGTTGGACCGTTCTCCTAGAAAACAAGTTCCTCTTGGACCAAATCATCAAGCTATTCTTCCATCATGGGACAGGAGCATGGGGAAGAACATATTAGATGGTAAAGCTACGTTGCGTGGGAACAATTCCTTAGATCACCTGGGATCACATAATGTTGTTGACAATGACAATGAAGAAAAATGGATGGGGACTTGTATCATTCCAATGCCTGACTCAAATTCGTTTGCTCACAACATTGACCAGGTTGGACGGGGTATTATGGACTGTGACTGCCTGGATGAAGGCTCTATCAGATGTGTGCAACAACATGTCATGGAAGCCCGGGAAAAGCTATTGAAATCCCTTGGCCATGAAAAATTTGTAAAGTTGGGTTTATGTGACATGGGAGAGGAGGTGTCTTGTAAATGGAGTGAAGAAGAGGAACAAGTTTTCCATGAAGTTGTTTACTCCAATCCTTTTTCATTGGGTAGAAATTTCTGGAAGCAATTGTCAGCAGTGTTCCCTTCTAGAACCAAAAAAGAAATTGTCAGCTATTATTTTAATGTTTTTGTACTCCGTAGGCGGGCCGTTCAGAATAGATCTGACCTACTAGAAATTGACAGTGATGATGATGAGTGGCATGGAGGTTATGGCGGTTCGGATGAAATTCGAATTTCAGAGGAAGATGAAGACTCTGCTATCGAGTCTCCTGTTGATCAAGAGAATGCAGACTGTGGAGAGGATTCTTCTGATGAAGATGACGACGACGGAGGTGACAGTGATGGTGATGTGGGAGATGGTGGGGGAGAGGTAACTGGAGAAACCTGTGGGACTGACCATGTATCTGACACTAATATTGCAAAGTCATTTGATGAGGGTGGGTTTGATGCTGTAGTTCCTCACATGGATAAAATTCCAGGGGACGCTGGGGATGATTTCAATGTTGAAGATGAATCGTGTACATCTTTTGAGTTTCAGCCTGATATGTCTGATTCTTGTGGGGCAATTGATGCTGAACATGCTTTGCAATTAAGTGGAGTAAGGACGGAACACGGCAAAGCTTTGCACGGCAGACTTGATGGGTATAACGATCTAGTTGGTCACATGAATTTATTGGATTCCTGTGATGCTAAAGTTTGGGATGCCAGATACCTGAGCCCTATAAAAGGAGTGGAGCTCCTGCCTACATGCAACATCATTGAAGAGATATTTGGCCAAGGCACTTGGGATACCAAGACAAGAAATGACTAAGACATCTAGCATGTTGAGTCTCAATTTGTTAATGGGTTCCCCCAAATGGCCAAAGATTGAGACTTTCGTAGTGAAGGTTTTAATGGAAGAAAACTTCTATCTGAATGATGGGAGATTTTTGCCTTTTGTTCCATCTTTGTAAATTCTTCTGTGGTATGAAATGTGCTTCAGCAAGTTGAAGCACCCGTAGAGAAATCTCAGTGTTGTTTTTGAATTGCACAAAACCTCAACACGCATTCCGGTCCTTAAACCGACACCTGGAACACATTTACTGGGAAAAATATTATTGATTTAACTTTGTTGAACAACCCTTGTTAATTATCTCACTGTTGGGTTTGTACACATGGGATTGAGAAAAGGAATCCAAGTGTTTTGACGAAAAGAACATTAGGTATATTCTTCCTTTTCGTTTTCTCTTTTTCTTTTCTTATTTGAAAAAACTTTATTGTATGGATGAATTTAACTCCACCACCACAAGAATTATGCTACTCTTGTGGTAATTCAAGAAAGTAGAGAGAGAAGGAAAAAAAAAAAAGTGTTGCTAGTATTTGCGACATTTCATTTACCCGTCATTAAAATTACTGCGTTATAATTTTGGCTGTAACGTGTAGATTCTTCGTTTCATCGGTATAATTATCTTCTTATCTTCAAAGTCAATGCTATCAAATTGGTGATTTTTTTTTTTTTTTGAGAAGAAAGTGGTGATATTTTATTAACTTGGTTTGGCTCAACTCAAACTTGGTCAACTCCGGAGATAATTACTCAAAGAATAAAAACAACCTAAAGCATAAATACACGTTAGGTCATATTCAATCTAACCACCAAGAAGAGAGAATCTCTAATATTTGATAAAATAAATCCCATTAATCTCTCTTTCTTTGTGACTCATGAGATTCATGCGTTGCCAAGATATCATTCCCAATGGCTTTTGAAAATAATTCTGGTTACCTCATTTGGTACTTCAATTTCTCGTAGTATCTGTCCGACCTTTCAATGAAGCTAGGTCCTCGATACCTCATTGTTTTGTTTATAAAATCCAAGTCCGTCCAACCAAACCAAGGCAGATGCGTTGCACGGAAGACACAGGAAACAAAGCAAAATAAGGGTCATTACAAAGATGCCTTGACTTGAAGTCTTGAACATTGAATGAAATCTACAACCAATTCTTTTGAGAGACCAAAACCAATACCTAAACCTGCTTTTCTTTAGCTGCAAAATTAGACTATCAATTTCATGACGTTGGAAAGTGAAAACTGTTACATTCATGTGCCATTTTTATCTTAAATTTGTAGGGAAAAAAGGACTCTGATGCTCTTAAGATTTACACCGAGATAAAAAGTAAATCCTCCACAAAGTTTTTGGAATAAATACACAAACCTTTATTATTATTATTTTTTTATTATTTTTCTATTTATTTGAGGATATCAAGCATACCATCGCATCTCTTGTTCTTGACTGCGGCAGTCCAAACTAAAAGGGAGTTGTGTATCCATTTCAAGTACTTGATATTTTAATTGTGGAGAGGACATTAATTATTGAGAAATGCAACGACTTTGCAAACTGGTTTGGTTAATGGGATTGTAAATAAAAGAATTGACCAAAAGCGTTATACAATAAGATCCGAGTACATAAATAGGTGGAATCGGTTTAATTGGGGTTGCAAAAGTGGGAGTGGGAAGGTGAAAGGCGTAGCAAGGCAATAACGGTTGGAGATTCTGACCTTCCACTTGAACGTATGTGAATGTGAGGGAGCTTACAAGCAAGACAAAGTAAGGCATCGTTTGGATGCTTGAGTTCGCTAATTTAATGTATCTAGTACTCCTCATTCCTTGGGATCCTCAAAAGACCTCAAAATCCTGACCGTCCAATTCAACAGCGAAGGGTCCTCACTTGAGTACACGTGCTGCCTATCTTTTCTTCCCTTTTTAATCTTTTGCTTCCATGCATGGAATTCTCCTCCAACTACACAACACAAAACAAAGAAGAGAGAGAGAGAGAGAGAGGGAGAGAGAGAAAGAGTCATGGTTTTTGGTTTGATTGTTCTCTTCTTAGGCCTCTTCATCGCCATCATTGGCGGCCTGTTTCTTTGAAATTTCAATCTCTTCTTTTGAACCCCCATTGAATTTGAAACATTCAAGATAAAAAAGAAAAAAAAATGAGTAGTTGTTGTATATGTCATAATATCTAATTGTTGGAAATGGGATTCAAGGGCCTTTGCCTTTCTCTCTTTTTTCTTTTTTTAACCCTTTTCTTTTTTTCTCTTTGGGTCGGATCTCGTAATTAACAAGAACTGTCACATCTCAATTCGTAAATGGTAGTTGATTTGATCCTCTTCTTCTGATCATCATCAACCACCGGTAGTAAAAGCAAGGCAAAAGTTTCAATCTTTGGGTGCTCATCGATCTGGGTTGATTGATTCTTGCTGGTTCTTGTTTCTTCAGCATTCTTGAGGCTTCTCTAAGATTACGAAATGCAGCATTCTTGAAGATTTGAGTTAAAGGTATGAGTTACTGATCTTGTTTCCCTTAGTGGGTAATTTTTCTTTTGTGCTTAAAGTCATCAGATCAATAATACATGGAAGCAGCAAATCAAAAGAAGAAGTTGTTTGTATGCAAGTATTGCAACAAGAGGTACCCATGTGGCAAGTCTCTAGGTGGTCACATCAGGACTCATATGAATAATGGGAAATCAGCTGAAGCTGAAGGTGAAGGGGAAGTCAAGCTCAACATAGACAAGATTTTCTCAGGAAGAAACATTAAGAAAGATTCATGCTTTGAAGCTGGTGGCCAATCTGGTTACGTTCTTAGAGAGAATCCCAAGAGAACTAGAAGGTTTGTTGATTCAAACACGCTTACTTCACAGCAAGAAATGGTTTGTAAAGAATGTGGTAAAGTGTTTCAGTCGCTCAAAGCTCTTTGTGGTCACATGGCTTGTCACTCTGAGAAAGATAATAAGATGAAAACAAGTTTTCAAGATCATTTAGAGGGTAGTGATTTGAAGCAAAAGCTAGTAATGGATAGTGAATCAGATACTGAAACATCTGCTCCGAGTAGGCGAAGGAGATCCAAAGGAACTGGATACATGACCATGGGTGCTTACTCTTCCTCTGTTGATGTCGCAAATGGTTCTTCATCTGTTTCAGAACTTGAGCAAGAACAAGAAGAGGTGGCTATATGTTTAATGATGCTGTCGAGGGATTCTTCTGGTTGTAAGAAAGGCTTGAATTCATTTGCTGATTCTTCTGATAATAATTCAGTGGTTTTAGAGGCTAAGTCATCGTCAATAGATATGAAAATTAGTGGTGCGAATTGTGTCCCTAACGGTAATGAGTTTGTGGAAATGAACAAATCTAACGACAGCAAGTTCAAGTCTGCTGAAATCGATGATGTTTCTGATAATTCTGATTCTGGGTATTTTAGGAATGGACCCAAGAAGGCCGAATCAAATGCTTCTTTTGATGGATTTATCAGGACTGGTAAATGTAAGAAGTCTGGAGTGGAATATGGACCTGGATTTGAGGAGTTCGATGCAAAATTTGAGAAAAGTTCCAACAAGAGAACTGAATTTGGCAAGCATTTGACCAAGGAAGAAGATTTTGCTTTAGTAGATAGAGCTTCAACAAAGCATGGTTCAAGAAAGAGAGCTAAGAATGATTCTTCAAGTCCTCAGATTTTCCGCAACAATGCTCAGAAGAGAAGTCAGTTTAAGTGTTTGACATGTAACAAAGTTTTCCACTCTCCTCGGTCTCTATGGGGACACACAGCCAGCCATAGTAAGATAAACGGCTGCTGTGAATCCATAAATGAAAGCAGTGAGAACAGCAGGGAGACTGATTCATTTCCTGTTCCGATGCCTAATAGTAAATTTTGCAAGTCTGTCAATGGCAAGACCCCAATTGCACAAAATTTGTCTACCAATGTCGATAAAAGACTGGGGTCAAAGAAAAGCAAGGGGCACGAATGCCCATTCTGCTTCAGGGTTTTCAAGTCAGGCCAAGCCTTAGGCGGTCACAAGAGGTCCCATTTTGTTGGGGGAAGTGAAGATAAAACAGTGGTAATTAAGCAAGAGCTAGATGAGATGCATGGTCTAATTGACCTTAATCTTCCTGCTCCAGTCGAGAATGAGGTGATTAGAGATGCAGAGTTTTCGCGATGGTAGTTTGGGAGCAACACAAGCATGAGTTGCTGCTGGTGGGTTTTTGAACTCTAGCCGAAAATTTTTTTTAGCATAGTTTCATCAGGATGCAAGAAATCTTGAGTGTACAGACAAGCTTGATGAATTGCCTTTTATGTTTTTCTTTTGCTTCAGATTCAAGGATATCTTACAAAGGTAAATGTTCCATTTGTTGCTCATACATATATGCGCTGTAAGAAGTCTTTAGAAAGTATCTTCATCTTTGGAAGTTTTTGTTCGCCATGATGTAATGATTTGTTTCATCTTGAAGCATTGATTTTTTTTTCCCTTAAATTTCTTCTTTGTGTATTGCATTTTCCATGATAATTACCAAACTCAGGTAACATGAAATTCTGGTTTTACATATAGCTAAGATGATGGACTAAATTGTCTCTGTCAGCATTGGTCCATTGGGTAGAGAACATGAACTCCAAATTCTATAAAGAGCATTAGCCATAATTTAGACTTTTGTACTTTATGCAAGTAATCAAAAATTGGTCTCTAAATTAAGATATAACTTGAATGAATTTCACTGTTCTAACTTTTGGGTGTTCCCTCCCCCCCCCCCCGGCCTTCCTAAAAGAATCTGGGACCACCTCTGCTTTATGGGGAAACACTTAAAAAAAGTGCCATTTTAAAATTAGGAGAGAAGCTTCCTTTTACAATTTACATGCCCAACTCTGTTTTTAACATTAACTTATGCATGTTACATGTATTGCATTTATAAGGCAAAGCTAAAGATTTTCAACTAGAAGGTCTTAAATATATATAAATATTCCTGCTTGAAGTCACTTGTTAACATGCTCTTGAGTAAATGCATTTGCTAATGTTTAATGCAACCTTCCCTTTACATTAAAAGAGGTTCTTCTTTTACACAACATACCTCACATGCCCCAATTATTGTCACATTTCTCTTTACCTTATAATAATTCAACGTTTTCGATCAACCCGGTGTCTTATTCGCAAGAACAGTTCCAATAGGCGTTTCAAAGAGCATTGAAATGAAATATATGGAGTGGTTGGGCAACTCTTAAGATCCAAGACAAGAAAGGGTGTGTATGAAATTATGAGGAATCACATATACAAACTTTGATGCACTTTTCATTATTCAAGAGGAAATGTCACTCAAGGTGGTGGTTGTGTACTCACCTACCATTAAGCAAAAATAATTCGTCAGCTCATTCTTGTGAATACTCCTTGCCTTTCATTTTCACTTTCATTTGAGAGGTGTAAGATTCTTATTCATCTTTATTTTGCACATCATATATATATTCTTTTGAGTGTGTTAGGGGTGAGAAATAAAGGAGATTGGCTTTGGGTCAACTGGCATTATATTGAATGTTGTTTTAGTTTCCAAGAAAGCTTCAAATTGACTATTAAAATATAGAGCAAGCAATGAAATTAGATTTTTCCAATGGGTCATCATTGACTTTTAGCCATGCTCAATTCGGTCACATTTGGTTGCTTGCTAATGCTTGCGTAAAGAAATTTGCCAATGGGCCTTGTCATTGGGCTTTTTCCCTCTTTTTTCTAGCACTGAGTTTGGAGTAATGATTTTCTTTATCTTCAGAATTGTTTCGCCGGCCCTTACTTTTTACTTTTTAATTTATCTTACGATGAGATTTGTTGTACTCTAAAAATTATGTTAAACATTTTATTATCTTGTACAATCATTTATTATTTTAAGAAAATTAAGTTTCACTTTATGCATTCTTAAAAATTTTTTAAAAAAATCCTTATTCAAATTAATTAACATTATTACTTAAAACATCAACAAAATTATTTACTACACCTAATTTTAAAAAATTTAATATATACTTACAAGTTACAACAATATATTGAATTCAAGTTGTAAACAAATTATTTAAGACAATTTTAGTTGTTAATTTCTTGTTTATCTGTGCTCAATAATTTGATATTGAGAAGGACCTTGAAGAGAAGGATTATCATGAATTACGATTGTTGGATAATTGCTCATATGGTGCACAGTTTGGAGGAGGATGACAAGATGTTTTCTTTTTGCAATGATTGTTCATTCTTTGTCTCATCTAATGAGTTTCTGGGACTCGAAAAGAATTGTTTTTATTTTGATGGTGGAGAGCCCCCACAGTTTCTAGGCCACCACCAACTTGGCTGAAGAGTGGAGAGAATTATACTTTGAACAATAAGTGTTCAAAGTAATTATACAGTATCAAATTATAATCAATTGTTGATAATGGTAATTCACATTATAGGCACTTTTGTAATAATTTTTTTAGTACAATTAGATTGTTCTGAGTAATTTTTAGAGTATAAATAGCCCCAATCCTTATCTTATTATTTTTTAAAATTATCTTTATTAAAATTAAAATATTTTTATTTTCTCTCTCCCCTCGACAATCCTCTCTCTCTAGCATAACCATCACCCTCGTCACATATCTTTTTCACCATCAATCCATTAGATCAATTAGCATATAATGAGTTTTCATATTAGGCTTTGTTAAAATTTATGAACAAGTGGTAGATTTTGTTGTTAATGATAATGGTTTTTCTTTGTGTGATAATTTAAGATTTTTTTGAAATTTTAATTTGGGATTTGATTAAGACTTAAGAGTTAAGAGTTGGTATTTAATTCACATTTTGAATTAATTTTTTTTTTTAAAAAAAAGAGGGAGATGAGAAGTTAATCTGTTGAGAGATTGAGTGAGAAAAAAATATTTATTTTTTATTTTTAATAAAAACAAAAATTTTAAAATAAAAGATTAATTAAAAAATAAAGGCTTATGAGATAAATTGAGAATGTCAAATATCACCACTTACGAGTTTGTTGGGATATTAAAATTCTGATAATGTCTCGTTATAGAATCTAGAGTTAACTAATCTGTGTGATTTGACGGTGAAAAGTGAAAACGGAAGATAAGATCAAAGGATTATTTATTTTTTTGGCAAATCAAAACAAAATATGTGTTGTGTTGTGGGCTGGGCGAATGATTTTTCTTGGGCTGGAAGTCTTAAAAGCAATGGGCTAAAATGTGGATCAATTTAAAATGTAGACCTTGATGATTGAGTGACGACCCACTTAGATACCACTTTCAAATTTAGGGCGGCACCTTCTATTTTTAGCTCTTTAAAACAATGAGATCACGCATGTGAAGCACAGGAATATCTATGAGTATTTATCCAACTTTCTAAAAATACTATTGGCGGCTAGTTTTTAGGTGTTATTCTCAAAATTCTGGCCCACCATTTCAAAATTCCAATGCAAGACATGAGTTAATGGGCCCCCTTAACGATTTAGTTGATCTGACGGTTCAGCGGCTAGTGGACTCATGATCAGTATTTAACGTTTTGTCGGCATCAATTTTTATGTTTTGCTTCTACACGTGCAATAAGGCCCAGCAAAGATCCACAAAGAGATGCTTGGTCCATCTTTTTGATTTTACAGCACAGGAGTCGCTCATGGCCGGTTAAGTATTGGAGTGGGAATGACTGCATGGGAGTAAAAAATTCCGCAAGAATGATGCAACAAACTTTTACCTAAAAGGCCGCGGAGGAATCGGCGATGAAATGAGCGATAACCGCCCGAACAAAGCGGCGAATAACGCGGCATTTTTTCAGTGGCGACTTGGGCGATGCCGCTAAAGCTAACGTTACTGAGTCAGGCATTGGTAGCAACGCGTAAGGTAGCTACAGGATTTGATCAATTTGAAAACTACACATGTATAGAGCATCATTACGTTCACGCGCGCCCATTCATTTTGACGGGGACCCCTCTCTCTCTCTCTCTCTCGGTCTTTCGCTTTCTTTGACCCTATTCTTCTCGGGAAATTTTTACACGAGGCACGATCCTCCTTTGTCTTTTCCCGCTTGATCTGACATCAACTTCATTTGTACCGTATGAACTCATGTCTGTTTTCAGCAAGTCTCTGAAGCAGTCAGACGATATTGGTTATTTATTTATTTAGGTTTCTTTTATAAAAGAGTTCACAGCTTTCTGTGAGTAAGATTCATTATCAATTATCAACCAATACGAGCCTTAATTAGAAAACCTACCAAAAGGGGTAGCTTTGCTCTCAAAAATCTTTTAAACTTTTCCTCCAGCAAACCAGGATCTTTTTTCCTAGCTAGTTTAAACATACTGGTATTACTATGGGCTGATATCATAATAAGAAATCTACCAAAACCGCTTCTTAGATAGTTTTGTTGTGGTGCAATAATATATGGGCTGAGAACTGGTCAAATTTGCTTTTACATATTCGAAAAGAAAACAACTCCTCTCAGAACCCCAAAAAAGTTAATAATAATAATAAAAAATGAACTTCTTTCCCAATATGTGAGAACCGAAGTGATCAAAATAATCTTACTACTTGATGAGTTGATATATCTTCCTCCACTACTTGCCATCTAGAACAAAATATTCTCTGTCCACTGCAGTTTAGTGCTCCACCTTCGCATTCCAGGCAAATCTTGATTCTTGGGTGACTGTTATATTCATATAATGCTGGTTTTTACATCCGACGCTGGGTATGACAAACTAGTCCATTCAAATTGAATACCTATGTATCTAGTTCAATTAGACTAGATCTTTTTGAATATGGATATAGATATTTTTTAAACTATCCGATATTGAATGGACGTGAATATTAGATGGATATCTAATGTCTAATCCATTTATTTGATTGTTAGATAAAAATGAATAAATACAAAAGCATCTTAAACAACAACATTTAGTATCTAATTACCCTCAAAATAAAATTATAGAAAAATGTTTTAATTTAAGAAAAAATATAAAATCATTCATCGGTGACTCTGTCTCGTCGCCGGTAGCGGTGCCATCTTCGGCGATGGTGAAAAAGGTCATGGGTAACGAATTTCGTATCACTGGACTCGCCACTTTGTGATCTATACGTTGATACTAATTTTATCAACAAAAAGGAAACAGTGGTGGCAAAAATGCCACCTAAAAGTGTGGTGGATGCATTACGCCGACATCAGATGAAGTTGCAGTGATGTGCCCTGCCACTTTGATCAAATATATCACACGCTGCCAGTTTTGATCCAAGTGGCCGTGCTCTTCATTGCAATGCCTAAGACAGTGAAATCAAGTTGTAGCTGGTCTTTTATATGGCATTTGCGCCACCACCGTTTAGTGTTTGTTGACAAAATCTATACTATTATATGGATCACCAAATTTCAAGTCCGATGGTATGGAATTTGTCACTAGTTGGCCACCTTCATCATCACTGGCAGCGGCACTATTAGTCGAAATAGTAACACCGATGATTTTATTTTAGTGTTATATTTTGAAACAATATAATTCTGATTAATTTTTAAAATAAAAAATAATAAGAATTTCTTAGTGTAATACATTATTAATTAGCTTTTACTATATTAATACGTTATATTATTAATTCAAAATGTACGGACGTTGTTAGATATTCATATTTATCCATGTCCAACATTATTAATTACCCATTTTTTACACATTTTTTAAAAATACACAATTTCTTTATTTTTTGACTGGAATCCACCTAAAGTTACATTTTGTTTCACTTTTCAACTTCCGTTTGAAATCCGTTAAGAAAACTAACGGAAACTTTAAAAAATGACCATTTTACCCCCAAAACGAAAATTACAATTTCACTTTAAAAATTACCAAAAATAATCAGATTAAATCTAATTATTTTTTCCATTGGTCAATAAAGAAATTAATTCCACAACCATCAAATGCAGGTTTTTTTTAAATATGTCTGTAATTAGAATGCTAAATTATAACAGTAGTATTAAAAATAGCCCAATCTCGCAAACCATCAATTGAATTTAAGATAAGTAGAGTTTTATTATTCATTAAGTTATAATCTCTAGTAGTTAAGATTTTTTTTGTACTTCATTAACGTACCAATAATGATATTCATCATTAAATCTTATTATTTTTGGCATTTTTTAGGATGAAATTGTAACTTTCGTTTTGGGGGTAAAATGGTCATTTTTTTAAGTTTCCGTTAGTTTTCTTAACAGATTCTAAACGGAAGTGGAAAAGTGAAACAAAATGTAACTTTAGGTGGATTCCAGCCAAAAAATAAAAGAATTGTGTATTTTTAAAAAATGTATAAAAAACGGGTGGACGATAGATATTTTTCTAAAAATAAATATAAATATAAAAAAATCTATCATAGATAATTATGAATTTACATAACGATGAATAATCAGCTAGATATCGTAATCCCTAAATCATACTTGATTTATGAAAGTAATAAAGCCAGGGAGCTAATTGCAGCATTATGCTGTTATGCCCTTCCATTTTCTTCTTTTTTATATACTAATGGGAGAGGACAAAAGTGTGCGGTGAAGTCAGAATGACATGAAATGAAAAGTGATCTAACGTAGCCCTAAAGGGGAAGAAAAAAAAAGGGGTAACAGGAGTGTAAAGTCCAAAATAGCCAGTGAAAAATAAAGCAATGTTTGGAGGAAAAGGTTAAATTGCAAAAGAAGCGAAAAAAAGGAGAGAGAGAAAGTTTTGTCGGCTGACTCTCTGACTCTGAAGCAACATTGAAATCCACGCAACTGAGAGAGAAAAGGGGCAAAAAATCGTTGGCCCCCCAATTTTGCTGTCTTTCTGTCAACTTAATTCAAATTACAATCACGTACGAAACCATGAAGAAATCTTAGAGAGAAGGAGTGAGAGAGAGACCATACAGGATGCATCCATGTCCATTACGGCATTACCCAACAAAAGCAAATTAAATGCAGCATATGTACTTGAGATCTAATTCTCTTTCACAAATACTAAAATAATTATATGAATAATTACGGGTGATTACAGATGAATCAGAAGATTGTTTTGGATCTAAAATAATAACCTATCTCGTTATCTAACCTAAATCAGAAGAGTTAAAAGTGTGAATCCACTAGCTAATAGATATAGCTTTGGCAGCTGTATGTTCGATATTTACATATTTAAATATCTAATATCTCATCGATCATCAAATGAAAGTTAAAAATGAGATAATCCCAACAGAGATATATAAACAGTTCTTAGTTTCAGGTCGATTCATCACTTCCAGTTAACAGCATCAAGTTCATGGTCCTTAAATGAATGGCTTTGCTTTGTATCAGCGGCACTGGGCATGGCCTGCACTGAAATACATTTCGAGAGAGGTTAGTTTGCTTAGACTTTTTCTTTTTCGTCTTCTTCCAGTCTGACAGTATGCTAATGGAATCAAAGTGCTAACCTGGCTTCTTAAAAACACAACCGAAAGCACATGAATACAAGTAAAATTTTGTAAAGAAAAAAGCGACAGCCAGCCCAGCATCAATTCATCAAATATAAGCCAAGAATATTAACATTCAGATATTCCACACCTCACGTATGCTTTGTTCCAAATAGACGGCGAGGGCGAGTGGCTTATATTCTGTAAGGCTTAGACCTGCAACTGGATGCAGTGTACTTTTCTTTCTTTTTTTAACTTTTTTTTTCCTTAAACGGATGGGTGGGCGTATGTATTTGCTTCGCCATTCTGGCCTCCGGTACTGATCGGGCAACAATAATAATACTAATAATCTTGATGGTCATAATAGAGAATATATACCGGCCCCCTAAAATAAATAAAACAAAAAAAAAATCTATTTATCAGAGCTAGATTCAATAGCTAATTAAACCTCTTTTAACATATAATATAATTATAACCACATCGAGCTTACCGATATTAGCAAATGGGCACCTACAACATATAGCAAATTCGCATGACTTTAGGACTAACATATATAGTTGAGGGTAATACAAGATTATAGATTTTCATAAGACATGACGAAAATACTGAACTAACAACAAATCTAGCATTTATTTATGCATCAGTCTCAAAGCAGCTGTAGCCAATTTCTCCCTTTAAATACATTAAAGTAATCAAAAGTTCAAAACTAATACTAAAATTTAGAGGAGGGGGGAAGGCACTCTACTGAAAATGAGTTTGTGCTCTTGTCGAGTGCATTGGAACTTTTTACTAATCTAGTCAGTTTCTTGCAGTTCAAAGAGTGGTTATATGATATATAATTGAAGAAAGAATACATGAAACCAGTAACTCTGGAAGAATTATGTCATATGACCAGTTGAGTGTCTGTATCTCCCTTGCACAACTAGACACCTTAAATTAAAGGACAGTGCACCAATGGACTGTTTGGGAAATTAAAAAAACAATTAAAAAATAAAAATAAATAAAAGGAAAAGGACTTACAAAAGGGGAGACGCAAAGTATAGCAAACATGCACAACGAAGGAAATATGTGATTCTCATTTTTTTTATCCTGATTAAAAATAAGTATGTATGTGTTCAATATATGGGTCCTACTTTATTAAGTTTACATCTTTTTATTTATTGTGAGGGAGGACAGCTATTACGTCATTTGAGACCATTTGGGTGGTTCTTAGAGGTCTTTCAATAAAGTTGCTCGGTATCACACTTGCCCAAAAGGACTTTTTGAAATACTAGACTAGGACACTAGGTCTAATAAATTAAGTTGGGGAAAATTAGTATAGGGGGAGTCCACGAGCTCTAAATCAGAAGCTCCAAGTCATAAATTTATAGTCAATGAGAACTACTACACTTTCGTAATGATGTTTTGTAATGGGGAAACAAGTATACATTGCACATCGCAATTCACAAGCGAAGCGAGAGAATGGCCTACCACAGCACCAAATTTCGGCTTGATGAGTCAAATCAAATGTCCTAATGTAAGGAATTGATGGTTCTAGCTAAGATTATCTAGCACTAGTGGAAACCATCTCATTTCATGTTATTGGGGTATTTATCGAAGGCCTAGTCACCATTAATTTTAGGGCGATAGCGAATCAAAAGAAAAAAAAAATTGTAATCATATATATTATTACTAAAATTTAAACTATATTGAATAAAGTGATGCCTGATGCGTACCAATTTTTTTCAAAGACTCATCTATTGCGCATCCCAGGAGGCACAATATCTCCTAGTAATCCTTCATCCGTGGGGGGTGGTAAGGCTGGTGGTTCGGGCAACGCATTTGGTTCATGTTCTCTTGCTTCAACTGGGATTAATTCTTCTTCATGTGACTGCTGCTTGATACCGGGAGTTTCTTGGGTTATCTGAACTCCTTGATGATAATAATATGGTGGGATTGCGTGAGTCAAATGGCTAGCAAAAGCAGCTGCTTCATGATTAATTAGTCCACCACGAGGAAATCCAACGGTATGATGGCAGTGTTGACCTTCATACGTAGTAATTACAATGGTGGGATCTTCAGATGATCGTTCCACCCTCTTCTTCACTGTACATTTACTGTTTGTGCAGCGGTAGTAGCTCCTGCAATTCATTTACTAGTAAGAAGTTTCATAACATTTCCATCTAATGTGTATAAATTAAAGAGAGCAGCTGAACTAATATTTCTAATCTATCTCATTTCTCATTCACAAGGTGATCCGAAGCATGCACAAATCGATAAAATTACTTGCAAAATCATGAAGTATTGATTCTAACAAATATATGACTTTATAAAAAGTTCCCCTTATATCTCTAGCATAACAAAGGCTAAAGGAAAACTCCTAACAATCATCGGCGTGATTAAAGATTCAATTAACTATCTGTTTGAGATTGTGATAGATTGTCAAATAAATTTCTTGATGATACTTGTATATTTAGTTCAAAAGAAAAATATATCCGAATAAATATGTTTGGTAAAATAATTTCACAATTCAATTATAATTTAGGTATTAAATTCTCAAATAAATAATAATTTGAGAAACCTAAAATGCACTAGATTAGAAAGTAGAAAAGTGTCGGTTTTCTTTTAATTAAAGGGAAATAAGTACGGACCTAGGGAACGGACTATTTTTTACAGCCTTCTGACCATACTTTCGCCATCTGTATCCATCTTCAAGGTGATCAACTTCACTCTTGGTCATAAATGCAAAACGTGGCTGCCGAATTCGCTTTTGTCCTTTCTTTCTTGCTTTGCTTCTGCAAAATATTTCACCTACAATTATGAAAAGGAAAGCAAAACCCAAAGTTTTTCAAAATAAATGATTGAGTGGAGGCATGCTCTCGAGCAGAAAGAAATCATGTGATAAATTGTCAATCGTATCCATTCTTTTGCTCTTGAGGAATAATTGGACTGAACCCTATCAATGCAATGGACTATATGTGTAATTGCATGAAGAAAAGTGTTTCCCTTGATGATTGTTGTCATTCAAAATCTGCTTTACAAGGTCAAGGACCAGTGTTCGGATGTGAAAAGTTAGATATTCACCTCCACATAATTGCGATACCATAATTATAATAATAATAATAATAATAATAATAAGGGAGCTCTACTAACATAAAGAAGGTTAATTATTTATTAAATCAGAAGTTAGTTAAATAAAAAGGGTCAACAAACAGATGCATATGCAGCTATATATGCCAGCACAATTATTCCTAAAAATTAAATATATAATTAATCGCAATCAGCATGAAGATTTCTCGAGTCTACTACTAAAGAAAATAAACAAAGAAAATCTTTCAGTAGGGTTGAGATTTGCAAATAGCAAGTGACTCGAAACTGCTGAAATGAATGGAGAAAGAAATGATTTCACTACAAGGAACACAATGAGTTCATTGCAAACTACATACACAGCAGCAGTTGATATGAAAGCAATTCTATACGCTATATATGAAAGCAATTAAATTTTAATTCAGTAAACATTAACGCTAGTAATCTTCAAGAAAACCTGAAGAATCTAATACAGCATTCATTACATGAAATGCCCAGAACCCGCTAAGCAAACAACATTTGAACATCTAACTTCAAGAACCCGCTAAAAGTAAAACACTAAAAACTCCTTAAAGCAAAGCAAGCTATATGTCATACAGATGAAAAACAAGAGACAGTTTTCAAAAACAAGCATCAAATAAACAAATAAATAAGAATCTTTCTAACACTTTCTATATATTCTCTTCACTTGTTTTTGTTACGTATTATCGAACCAAAAAATATTCCTAAAAAAAAAAAAAAAAGAGAGCACGCCGCAACGCCATTTCTGCCGCAATAACGGCGCTGTTGAAAAAAAAAAAAAAAAAAAAAAAAAAGACACTTTCATTTATTGAAAATTCTCTTTCACCAGACCCAATGGATTCGCTAAAATTACAAAACTACCTTTCAGCTTCATAGATCTACATGCATGAACCTCATCTTTTTTTTTCTTTTTTTTTTTTTTGGGACAGATTTTTGGCCGCACGGAGACACAGCGTCATTTGCACCCGTTACAGAAACGACAACAGAAAGAATTGAGTCAGACAAACCGTTGACGGATTTAATACGGTTTCTGATGTAATCCTCTGTTTTGGTTTTAAAATTTTAAATTGTTAAAAAAGAAAACTGGATATGGCATTTGCCACTGAAAAAAGCATGTAATTACGAAATTACTCATTTTGATTTTCATTTGCACTCACGGTATCTCAGGAGGTTTACCGCCGGAGCCCGTAGACTTCTCCGTCGGATCCTCGCTGGAGCTCGACGAAACCGACGGATTCGAAGTCGACACGTCAGCAGACCTTCCAGGATTTGTCAAACCGCCACCGTCAGTAGTAGTTTCGGCCGGAAAACTGCTGCTGATATTTCCCGCCAAATCGGATCTTTCATGATCAGCAGCGAAGTAGCTGGTCGAACTCTCATGCTCTTGCAGATTCCATCCAAACTCGCTCAAAATATAACTCACGCAGCCCGCGTCCGGTGGCTCCCCTAGCTTCCAGCTCGACTGGCCTCGATCCGATTTCTCTTTGCTACTATCATCCATAAGAAACTCCGTGGAGCTCAATGAATTTTACAAAGGTAAAATGAAAGAGTATTCTGTTCAAAGCAAGTGTTATTAGGGTTTTTGGTGACAGATAGGGGAGGTAGGAAGGACTACGCGTAGTTTTTTTAATTTTTTTTTTTTAAAAAAAAATTCTGTTCAAGGCTTTTGCTTTTTCCTTTTTTAATTTTTTCTGCTATGCGCGTGTGTGGGTCGCGTCCAATACACAGAGAACGGAAGAGAGAGATTGACAGAGAAGGGAATAGAAAGGAGATAAGTTAGAAAAATCGCCGTCAACTGAAATAGTTCGGGAGGCTGTTATTTAGCGCGAGATGGGCCGTGGGGCCCACACGCATGAATTAATAGTATTTTAATGGAGGGTGATTGGAGGGAAGGGATACTTTCCGAAATGGGGGAGCGCCTTGTTTTCACGAAGGCAATTCGGGATTTTAGTTGATTAGGTAATTATTTTACTATTTAGTTATAATTCAATTATACAGCTTAATTAGTGAAACAACCTCGCGTTGATCTTACTAGCTACATCAACTTCATTTTATTTTTTGGTGCTCCAAGTGTGCGATTCCAACATTTGAGCCTTATAAATACTTGTTGTTATTTTCAAATATATATCTAGAAAAAAAAATAAATTTATTTTATTTTACAATACTTGACTAAAGTAGACAAAAGTGGATTGTCATATTATGATAAAAATATATTTTCGTAAACCAAAACTGTCGCTGCCAAACATTTTCAATAGGAGCGATTTTATTCTTTAATATTCACTAAACTAAAGTTTACAACCGGATAAAAATTAATATACATACATTCTTTAATTTTTTTTCTTTTATGTCCAAAAAAAAAGAAATTTTGTTGTAAAAAGAAAATATTATAAAAGCAAGCTAAAAGGAACAAAACGTAAGGATAAGAGTGTCAATAATTTAACTGCAATGATTTTTGAGGTTTTTTTTTTTTAAATATAAGGATTAAAAGAGAATTAACCTCAAAATATAGGGACAAAACGAACTTCAAATTTAGTATTATATATATGATAGGTTTAATTAGGATTCAAGTTTGCAGGTTTAATTTTGAGAAGCGTGAATGTAATTTGGGACTCGCCTATCGTGCAACAGTGGCACCGTGCCACTGCTTTTGTCTTTTTTGTGTAAAATTTCATGAAGCCCTTTCATTTATTCTTATTTAAATTTTGCTTCACAAATATTAAGTTCATTTCTCCCAAACCCGTGAATCCTTCAACGGCCCTTCAACGGCAAATCGGCTCCTCCGGTGGCTGTGGTTGGTCAGAAAAGACAGAGGGAATTGTGGAGAACAAAACTCAAGTGGTGGCGTCACCGGAAACTAGAGAAACAGTGGCGAATTGAAGCGGGGATTCTGTGACTTTTCACGGCTTCGATCGGCAGCTTTCCGAAATGCTTTACAGCGACAAGGATGGCATGGAGATGACCGGCGTCATACGAGCTTCCGATCGGTACCAACCTTGGCCGGTGGAGTTGCCGGAAACGGAAATAAAATCTGGGTTGGGTTCGCGGGTCGGGTTGACCCGGTTATTTTTGTGACAAGGATGGTGTGGAGATGACCGGCGTCGCGCGATCTTCCGATCGGTACCAACCTTCGCCGGTGGCGTGGACGGAAATGGAAACAAAATTCGGGTCGGGTTCGCCGGTATTTGTGATAAAGAGAGGGGTATTGTGATAAAAGTGTAATATTGAAGAAAAATGTATAAATAACAAATAGTATAAGGTGCTAATTATAATGTTTATATGGATGCAATAGAAATTAATTTAATATTTATGAAGTAAAGCTTAAATAAAAATGAATGAAAGGGGTTCAATGAAATTTTACAACACTGCTGGCACAAAAGACAAAACCAGTGGTACAGATACCACGGTGGTAGCGTAGCTGGATCCTGTAATTTGCTTCTTTAAAAAAACAACAATATAGATTTAAAAAATGAATAGTATTAATTACGCCATATTTCAATCATAAATAAATTTTTAAAAAAGTAATTTCATCCTTCTTAAAAAAAAGAAAAAAGAAAGAGAGAGTGCTAGATATTCTAAAATTTTATCTCTAAATTTCATTAAAATTATGTGGCATTCATAGATGGTGAGATGGTGAAATTAATTCACTTTAAACTTGTGAAAAATTATTAATCATTTGATGAATGACACCTCAAAAAAAAAATGCATTTCACACAACAAAATTAAAAAAAAAAAAGAGACAACTTAGAATAATACTGTATCATTTAATTAGCAACATCATTAATTTGTGAATAACAAGTGATCAAACTTTTACAATAATTTGATTTCTTCTTCTTCTTCTTTCCCCCCCCCCCCTTTTTTTCCTCAATACGGCCCACCAATAGAAGGCTTGATGTTGATATTAAAAGTTAAAACTAAGCTTTTGGATTCATTAACTTGAACTCATTTTAGATAATGGCACCTTTTAAATGCAAGGACCGATTATAGCGATTCCAAAAGACATTTTCCAAATGGTTATAAGAGAATTTATTATTACTCATAATACCACATTATTGAAATAGGTAAATTTCCCTTTAGTATTTACGGTTAAACATCAATTTTCAACTGGTTCTCCTACTACTAAAAAATAAATTGAAATATCTTTATTGTTGCTTCTGTTAATGTTTAACTAATGTTATAAGTAAGGGGACACCTTACAAAAAAAAAAAAAATCGTTTTTCCCCTAAAACAATTAACATTTAACATCATATATTAACGATATCAATATTTCAAATTATTTTCGAAAATTCAAGGACCTAACTAAGGTTGGGAGTCAATGCCGCCTAACCTTCTAAACTAAAAGTGAATTTTCCCATCGAAATATATCAATGGATATAGCTCATGTAGTAGATTCTGCACTAAATAAATTAAAAGCAACATCGTTTTTTTTTTTTTGGGGTAGCTGAACCGCAGAAGCAAAGAATACGAAGCAAATTAAGCAAACAATGTAGCAACCAGCAAAGACGTACGTGCAGATCTTCGTTTAATTTGGCCTAATTTTGTGATTCTATTTTCTTTCTTCTCACGATGAAACAAAAAATTGCTGTATGGGAAAAGTATAGTAGGTGCTTGAAATCTAGAGCCTAGTATCAATTCATAAGAGTTTGATTGGTTTGAAACTCGACGGCTGCGCGCTTTTCTGTTATTAAAGGTGGCGAAATTAATTATATCTATTTGTTTTGGCTAACAATTGATCCGTGCACATTTGATTGACGTGGAGGTGTTATGTCCTTGTATGCCAATCTCAATTATCAATCATCTTGATATATATATATATATTTTTTGGGGGTGTAGGTTAATTGCCTTAAATTAATAACGTTTAGACGGAATCACGCAACGTTAGGGGATGACATAACCAATTATTGGGCAAAGCTTATATACATATGTATACGGTGAAAGCAACATGATATTTTATGATCATTATTCCTTTCTTTCGTTGCTGGTAATCTTTGTCATTGTATATTTAATTATTTAGTATTTTAATGTTTCATTTAATGAATAAAATCGTGGGTTGCTTATAAACAGTTGAATGGAAACCGTTTTCACATATGATCCAATTGATTCTCGTTGCAAATATAGTGACCAAAGAGATAAGAAGAAATAACCACAATCAATTTGAGAAATACAAACAGGTAATATTACCCCCAAAAAAACAAAGTTTTAGATATTCTTAGTTTTATCTCTTAACCAATTGGGTAAAACCAGACATACATTGACTAGAATTTAATGAATAATTAACCAATTGGGTAAAAGTAAACATACATTGACAAGAATTTAATGAATAATCTGTATACAACACAAGCACCCAAAATGTTTTCACTCATTCGCAAAATAAAAATAAAAGTTGTCGTTTTTTTTTAATATTAAACATGTAAATAACTATTGGGGAAAACAATGACAAAGATTACCAGCAACGATGTGAAAGTCCACAAATTAATGCCGACATTTGCAATTTACTGAATAAAATCACAGAAATACAAAGTTATTTTGCTTTTATTTTTTCACAAAACAATGGTGTTGTTTTTGTTTTATAGCAACAATATTATTGTACTGATGAAAGCCGACGTTTGCAAGATAAACCTACAAGCACGGAGCTACAGTATTTTGATCAACAAGATTCACAGGTTTCTTGCTTGTGAACATTTTGTCAATTGCCTATTTTTATATTTTTAGAACAACATGATTCACGAATTTCTCCTTTTTTTTTTTCTAAAATACGATGTTACAAAACAAAACGATCCCATTTTACTATGTTTTTGGTATGGCTAGATAGAGACAAGTGTACATTTTGTGTCCATAAAAGAATTATCGTTTTTTTTTTTAAATTGAGATGAGATCAACAATGATATTAAAACCTTGAACATAATTAAAATAAGTTATCTCTTCGTGGTCCCAACATTAAGATTATAGCCAAGAATCAACTATTTTGTTAGCATAAAAGAAAGTTTTATAATTGCATTTAGAGTCTAGACACTTTATGAGCTTTAATTGATTAATTACAATTGAGAAAGAACCAGAAATAAAGAAGCTTTTCTTTGTAGGTCGATCGAGAGGAAAGGGCACGACTGTTTGATGGAGAAAGAGCCAAATGTGGGGACTGATTCGAATCTCCTTTTATTAATATAGAACTATTATCATATACGGTTAACAGGTTAACTTGATTCTTAAGCAAAGGAAAATAATCACCTGTGGCATGTTCCATTATATTATCACTTACTGTCGAATTAAAGATCTACACGTGTTAGGAGATGGCCCCGCGGGTCAAATCGCGGAATCTTCCAAGTGGAAGGATGAGATTAGATGGGTGGTGGGGTAATTAGATGGTCGCGTATTCGAGTGGATGCAAGAGCTGCTGGACCGTCAACTAATGTGAATTTTGGGCAGTCAAACATCGGGATCTCCGTTGGACTGTTGTTGAAAGGCTTTCTATCCACGTGTTTGGGAGGGAAGGGCTAAATGTTCATTTTGTTCCTATGACTTGAATTAGTAGTAATGGCTTAATTAGCTTGCATATCAATATATCATCAAAAATTAGCAAAATGGCTCATGTTACATGTCAAATTTTGCTCAAGTTATATCATGCATAATTTGCATTTTATATTTTATCCTTGAAAATTTAGATTCAACGGTTCCGAAAATAATGTTATTTTAGATAATATTTTGAAATATAAAGACTACTTAATTAGTCGATTGACTTAATTGAGTAATCACTACACGAACGTTTGTCCCATACAAGAGATGAGCAGGTTTATATTTGCAAGGAACCGAATGGTCCTCCGAACAACAGTGATTGGACAACTATTAGATGAGCCCTTTGTGTGGATCTCATCTCGAGTGAAAAAAAAAAAAAAAGATCATTAAATTAACCTTCAAGGCATGTCTCAATAGACAACCAGATCTCACCTTTTTAGAAATGGATTGCTAGATCTCCGGTATCTCATAAATGGGAATTTAAGTTCGCTTGTGCGAGTGATTCCATCTGCATGGATGGGATAAGGGCATTATGGCACATTGATTTTGGTGATATAAAATATGCATACTACTTTATATTCTTAGCGAGTATTATGGTAATTTAGTGTCATTATCTCCGTCAAAATTGGTGGAAATCACTAATTGGGGAGAATTTGAATGCTAATTTCTAAAACTATATGGATTTAAAATTATCTATTGAAATGGCCTATTGACTCTGAATGTATTTTTCTCAGAGATAAGTTGTCAAAGTATAGTATAAAAACTCATTTTACCAGCTCTTTATATACATCAAATTCTTCGTATAGCATGATAAAATCAGAGAACTCCGCAAGGTAAGATCAAAAGAAATAACAATGTTAATTAATATTTTGCTCAGCCCCAAGGTCGCAATCAACTTGATGGGTCAATTCAATTCGGTTGCGGTTTCGTCTTCAGCGTACAGTGCGGAACCCTCGGCGTTCTTACCTTTAACAAAGCAATTGGCTCCACCGATTTCGATTGAATTTATTTTTATTTAATCATTACTTTTTCTACACACACACACACATACATATATATATATATTTTCCGTCATAATCACAATTTTTAATAAACGTTTAATACACGAAAAGAACACCACCAACATTTTGATCGCAGATCTTGTGAGATCAGTCTTTTGTTGTTTCCATATGCTGAATTGCAGTTACGATAATTCATTTAAAGAGGAAATGAGGTAACAAACATTTGTTATTAAAATTTAGGTCTAAAACATGCATTCCGCCTCCCCGTTACACTAATGGTTATAGTGTACATGTTTCATATGATATTTAGGGCTCCATGCATAATTCTGAAGAAGGATGAGAAGAACAAGAACCCAGTAACAACAATAACTCAATAATTAAGCAGCAAAATTGAAAGTAACTGTGCCTTGAGCTCTTTTGGCCATTGATTTCAAGTACCAGATCTCTGCCGACATATTTTAAGCAATGGATGGGATCGATGCACAAATTACGCATAACCCGTTTTCATAAGTATGTATATGTATGTATACATAATAATTATAAATAAATAAAGCACGGTCCGTTATCAATTGTGCCCATGCTATGAAACTCACATCACTTCTCTATCAAAACCCTCTTGGCTCTTGCTTAGATTACTGCTTATTCATAAGGCACCAAGCCCCGTTTTTAGGGTCATGTATTTTTATATATACAGGCCTGCGCATTCTAAAACTTCGAGATGATTTTGATTTTTTAGTGCATATATGTTATACATGATCGTCATCATATTGTTAAATTCTTTCAGGACCACCTTATTTTATTTCGTTTTAATAATTTTTTTTTTAATTTATTCTACAGCTAGTGGGATTCTTATTCATGTAATCCAAAAAGAACCAATTGGATCCAGCTCCCCTTTTTCGGTTTACACCGGCTTTCATGAAATGATAGCGTCACAACTCACAAGTGTCACAGCCTCGACTCTATTTTATAGGTGCTCGCATATATGAAAGAAAATTAATGAATAATTACGTTGTACCGATCAGAGATCGGACGGCTTAAAAAACTTATGGCCGACACAGGGTACTATTTACTTGCAGTGGGCCATTGGAGGTTGATTGTACCATAACTAGAAGCATTGAACCTCGACGATACATTATCTGTATCGTCACAAATGTTCCCTTATTAGTTAGTAATTAAATTGAGTAATCATCATTGCAGTTAGTGGAGGGTAGAGCCATAATTCTTGAACCAACCATTTTATGCTCCCTTTAAGAACCCCCTAGTCAAAGTGACTTTCACTGCAATTTCGGTAACAATTAAAATATTCAAATTATTTGTGTATCTTTCTTCACTAGTTAGTGTGACTGAGATAATAATAAGCACAAAGAAGAAGCATGAGTATGCGCATGACCCTCTGTTTGCTGTAAATATTTCACTGACACTTAATAGTTTAGCTTACGATTAGTTTACTAATGGAGCCAACACAACTGGCTAAGAGTCCGTTTGGGAGCGTGCTAAGATGGTTGGACTGTCAAAGTCCAGCTATTAAGGTGTTTGATAACATTTATAACTGGACTTTGACAGCTTAGTAAATTTTTTTTTTCAACTTCTACTCTACAACTATAGCTTTTACTCCACAGCAGTCGTAGCTTAAAATTTACAATACCTCACTCCTAATCACACCTAGGGATGGCAATGGGGAGGGGAGGGGAGGGGACCGATCTCCCCGTACCCATCTCGATATTTTGCGTATGTCCCCGTCCCCTCCCCATCCCCGTCAAAATTATTTAAGAGAATCCTCATCCCCTCCCCGAATAATAACAGGGGATCCCCAAGGGTCCCCGATCCCTGAATAACTAATACATTTTTTTTTGTTTTCGATTTTGAGTTAATCATATTAAAATAAAAAATTCAAATAAAAGTAAAGTTCGAAATATATCTTACATTAATATCCATTATAAAAGTCACATACATTAAATTAGTAAGTAACACAATATACGAGGGATACAAACTATTATGAATAAATTAATAGCCTAATACAAAATTGTTACAAATAAAATCAAATTTAGATTCAAAATTAACTTTTCAATGGTGGCGTGAGCACTTTATAAATGTGGACTATTCCTTTTACAACACAATAGTTAAGTCGAAGCAAATCAAGAGCAAATATTAGATTAGATTAGATATTAAAATTGTGATTTGCTGTGGGCAAATATAACATCTAAAAATAAATAAATAATAGATTTAAGATAAATAAAAAATAGATTTAAGTTTAAAATATTTAATGAATATTAAAATTAAAACAAAAGTTTTGGGCTAATAGAATTTGTCCGGTCTTTTTAATGTCCTAAATAAAAATTTAGGACTTTAATTAGTTAATTAGGCCTAAAAGTTTAATAATATAAATATTTTTATTTTTTTATTTTTACCAATACTTATAATTTTATAATTCAAATTTTATTATTTATTTACTAATAATTTTAAAAATTAAAAATTAAATTAAAAATTAAAATGGGGAAATGGGTAGGGGATGGGGATTCCACCTCATCCCCGTTCCCTCCCCGAATAAGAAATTGGGTAAAAAAATTTCTCCGTCCCTTCCTCGAATAAGAAATTGGGTATGAAATTATCCTCATACCCTCCCCGAATGGAAAAAATCCCTGAGAGTACCCGTCCCCGTGGAGATTTTTGCCATCCCTAATCACACCCTAAGTTAAATCGTAATATTGTTTAAATCGTAATATTGTTTCTATGGAGTTACAAAATCATGAATAGCCTGCGTGCTGCCCACCAAGTTTTTACGACAATATCACACACACACACACACACACACACATATATATAAATGAACTGGGGATGATTATTTTGTAAAATCCAATTCTTTAATCTAACGAATTAAAGAAAAAAAATTGAGAGAAGTTGAAATATAATCAAATATATGTAGGGCAAAGAGTAAGAGAGGATTGGATGGAGCGAAAGAAATTGAGACTTAGATGAATAAATTAAAAACTATGAAGAAACGTTGAAGTATTATCAAATGTAACGAAAAAATTGATAATATAATTATTGTCAAATCTATTTCTCTAGAATAACTTATTCGGAACTTTTCGCAAAATATTGAGCCCATCCTAGCCCACAAGTCGCTCCGCCGTATGTGGAAACCTCATGCATGGGTTTTAAATTAATACTTGGGTTCGGAATTCACTTTGTTGAGCCGAAGTGATCACATGCAAGGCAATGCATGCATGACATGTAGGTTATGGGCTGAGGAATCTTTATAGATAGCGAGAGGGTGATGAGTTCCCTCATTCACGCAAATAATTTCTCCTTGAATTTGCTTTGTGGTGTTCTTTTGCATGCTTGCTTCTTGGGGGGGACATGGACACAAAATGGAAGCATGCCTAACTTGATGTGAGAAAAAGAGAAAGAGAAACCGCAACTAATTTGAAATTTTAACATCCAAGAAGGGAAACAATGAAAGGAAGTAAAGCGATCACTTTTTTTATGAGACAAAAAAAGTGCTTTTATTAGTTTGCTGCATGCTCTAGTCTAGTGACTTGTAGACTTTTTGCATAGAGCTGGGCTTTCACACAGGTCTTGGTGGTGAGTTATTAACATCAATTTTCCATCGACAACATGGGCATCAAAGCACCCCCATCAAAATGAGTTCTTATTTTGTCAGATGCCAAAATTTGCATTTTAAAAGGTTACGGAAGAATAATAACTCTTTGAATGCTGCTAAAATAAATAAATATATAAATATATAAAATGGTATTTAATTTTTTATATAGACAATAAGGGAATTTTCTTTTTTCATCTTTTGGACAAATCTTTATAAAAAAAATTTCACCTGTATTTGGGCGTTCACACGAGATAAAGACTTATACCTATATTTATATGCCTTATTGGAATATTAGGCTGGTTTCCATCCACTTTTAATGGCAAACAAGCACATTTTTTAAAAATGATTCTATAAAGAACTTTAAAGCAATTGACGACCCAACAAAAGCGTGCAAGTTTTTAATTATATAAAATTAATTAGGAAATGGGTTTCTCCTTGAGGTTGTGCAGGAATATATATTTAAGGGTATGAAATAAATTAGAATTGTATAAAAGTAAAATTTGATATTAATAAAAGTTAATCTTGCTCAAGTGATTGGCCAGTAACGTTGCTACCATTATAAAGATGAAAAATTAGATTGATCTCACTGCCTATTTCTTGTTGGACGATGGGGAACCAAAGATTCAATTAATATAAGTGCTTGGAACTCCAAAAGTGTTTTGTCAAAACTTTCAGGGTGTAGAAGTACAAGAGCCACTTTGAGAGATTTTTCCCCTTTATATATTTATGTTTAACTAATAATTTTGTATATCAAAAGTTTATAACCAAAAGCCCAAAGCCCATAAAGGCCTACACTGTCATTAATCTGTAGTATTGTCGCAAAGCCTAAGTGGCATTATGCCTGAGCAAGTGAAAAATTAAACATAAAAATATATACTAACGTTAAAACTAGTTAATTAATGAAAATTAATTTCAGTAATTATTTGATTGTAAATATTAATAGTGTTCTAATGTAGTGTCAGTAGCAATCTCATATAATATAATTAAAATTTGAGTAATATTATCATATAATTAATAAATAAATAAATAAAACTAGCATCTAGCAAATAGCATTTTGGTATTCTTATTTATAACGTCATCCAACATCTGGGAGCTGGTTCTTAATTTCTACCAGATGCAACTGCAATACTTTTATTGACCCATTAACAAAAGCTGCGGTAACGACGAAATCATATTTATAGCTTGTACTCTCTACTTACGTTTGGTAATACAGCAAGTTCAATCCTCCATATATCTCTAGCATATTCATGAATTGTCCGATCACTGCTGAGCTTATAGGAGCCGGCTGTGTTCAAGATTGACATTTTGGTCCATCTCTGCTCACAGTTCCAATCATGTCATTAATCATAGTGTAAAAAGTATTTGCACAGCCAAATTTAAGGAACCGTTACTCACTTTCAGGTCTCTGTATGCCTCATCAACTTTCTCTTGGCACTCAATATAACTTGGAAAGTCCTTGCCAACAAGGAAATAATCAGCGCGGCCATAACCTTCATTTCCTTCCAGTGATCCCATTAATTCTTCATAATTGTATATATAACAATTCATAGACCAATTTTGAATAACATTGCGATAATCTTTTTTTTTTTTTTTTTCCTACTTTGTGATATGTTGTTGTATTGGTAATGCTGATTGCTGACCTTGCCCTCAGCTCTTTCTTTCCTTAGCCCTGCAATTTCGTGAGCCCTTGCACCAAAGAGGAAAAAGCTCTCTTCTCCAACTTCTTGTCTTATTTTGACATTAGCTCCATCTAGTGTTCCAATTCAGATGCATCCATTCATTGCAAATTAATTTTATATTGCTCATTTCGTTGGCTTCCATTCCAGCGGTACTAATACATATGAGATGGATCAGTTATCAGTGCGAAAAGATGATAACGCTGCATATATTATTCATTGTAGTATGTGGCAACCTCATAGTACAAGCAAATTTAGCAAATACCTTATATTGCCAGGACAGCTCACTGCTAGGAATGAGCACCTCAGCGACACTGACATTGTAATCAGGAACAAAGACAACCTACAACCAAGATTATCAATGGCAAAAAAAAAAAAAAAAAAAAAATTGTAACCAGATTTCATGATTTGTTGACATTATGCACAAAGTCATACCTTCAGAAGATCACCAATATCTGGATCATGGTTCACAGTGACTCCACCATCGGTGATGAATTTGACAATCCTTTTGGCTTGGACATATGTAGCAAATGCCTTTCCTCCAAATATGCATACCCTAGGAGTAAAGCTCGCTTTCCTTTCTTCAGGACTCATTTCTTTCATTTTCTTACAGCGGTAAACAATTCTCATTATGTTGAATAACTGTCTTTTGTATTCATGGATGCACTTAAGTACTTAACCTAGAAATACATCATTTTTAATGCTTATGAAAATAGAAGTAGAAAAAGTGGGCCTTCTTTTCTCTGGTTTGTTATCACTTTTAACTCTCACTTTTATGGGGGAAAAATATTACAAAAATAATATTTGAAATATATCAAACAAAGCTCTTATTTTTTCTTTGCCAGTAAAAAACCGATTAATCATTACTAAATAATGAAAAGTTAGGTGGGTGTTTGATAATTTTCTAATAATATTTAAAAATAGTGAATTTCTTGTGAATGATTATATAGTCCCAAACACTTGTGTGGTGTGTGTAGATATATGTATACAAAGCGGAGATGAATTGGTTTCAAAATGATGGTCGTTAATGAATATAATTATGTGAGTCCTATGGAATAACTCTGCTGGTTTGGATTTGGATCACGTTGCCAGATCCACAAATTGGGCCCAAAGCTATCCCACCCCCCCCCAAAAAAAAGCCTGAAAATAACCCAACGGTCAAAAAAAGTTCTACAAAAGCTGTCTGTCACTCTTAACTCTCTTCTTTTACGCCGTGCCTCTCATCTGTTTGATTTCTTCAAAGGGATAAATTGAGAAAAATCGCATATAAAGTAAACAAAATTTACCAAAGTGTTAAATTGTTTCCCGCTTCTCTCGTTTCCGCACAACCCATTTGCGGTTTGTGTACGAAGCTTCTTCTCAGAAATACAATCCCAATTATTTTTTTCCTCCGATTCTTTGAAAAGAATGAATTTCAGGTGCCCATTTGTTGTTAAGCGTCTACCTTTTCATTTTCTACAATCATAATCATTTTTGGGACAGTGTAGTTACGTTATCAAACATGGTGGTTGGTGTTAATTGACGTGTCTGTCTTTGCCCGTATTGCCACGTGCCACCATCTGTTTAATCTAAATTTTTCTTTTTTTAAATAATTGTGTCACATGTCCATTGTCCAATTGCCCACTACGTGATGGGAAACTTGCTCCGTGTTGGTACCCCAATTTCCATATGCTTTTGATGTTTGATTTATGGTTTTATCATAGTTATTGAATTATATGCATTAGTCACCGGTTAATTGATCATTATTTCCAGATTGTTGGGGCTGGTGTTGGATGATATTTGTTGCTACTTTTTTTCGTTATGATTCATGTAAGATTGGCGGATGATGCAGCAGTGATATATTATCAATTCTGTGACTGCAACCGATTGAGATTGCTTATTTTTTCTTAGGCTCTCTTCTACCGGGATCAAGTAATTGGCTTGGCTTTCGGTACTTTGGAGACCAGCAATCGTTTCTGGTTGTTTAGTTGATAGATACAATCAAAATGTTCGATTTCTTTAGATCACCTGCAAAGCCAAAGCAGAAGAAAGTAAACCCAGTAGCGGCTTCAGACGATGAATGTGATAAGAAGGCAGCTATAAAGCCTGCAAGAAGAACTTCTTCCGAGCCTGTGCTTATAACGCCGGACTTCAGCAACGATCACAAGGGAAGAGACCATTACAAGAATGATTTCCGCGATTCAGGAGGATTAGAGAACCAAAGTGTGCAGGAATTGGAGAATTACGCCGTCTACAAGGCTGAGGAAACAACAAACAGCGTCAATAATTGCCTGAAGATTGCTGAGAATATCAGAGAGGACGCTACAAAGACACTCGACATGTTGCATCAGCAGGGAGAGCAAATCCATAGGACTCACAATATGGTTGCTGATACAGAGAAAGATTTGAGTAAGGTAATTAAGCTCATTATATGGTGCTCTTCTTTTGTTTTGGCTTCAGTGTGTTGTTATCATAATTGATTTCTCAATGCCAGGGTGAGAAGCAGTTAAATAATCTTGGGGGCATGTTCTCAAAGACGTGGAAGCCGAAGAAGACCCGAAATATTGCAGGGCCTTTAGACACACCAGGTTTTCTTCTAATACAATACAAATTTCTTCTTTTTCATTTACTTGCATAACTCCATTTCGATGAAACATGAAAATTGTGGTTAACTTTGTTGGCTTGGCAGATCATTCGTCCAAAAAAGGTGTAAACAAAGGGGAGAGGGAAAAATTGGGCGTAGCACCTGTACCCAAGCCACGCTCAGCTGGTCGAACACCCCCTCCTGAACCAGCAAATGCAATGCAGAAAGTTGAGGTTAGTGCTATGCAAATGTTGTGGATCACTTGTGTACACGTTTTAATGGCTTTGACTTATCAGACTGGCATTTATTTACGTGTTATCAAAACCAGATGGAGAAAGCCGAACAAGATGATGCACTTTCAGATCTAAGTAATATCTTGGGTGATCTAAAGGGCATGGCAGTCGATATGGGGAGTGAACTTGACAGGTTAGTTGCTTTGTACCAAATTCTAACAAATGCACATACACACACTCAGTGTCTCAGTCTCTATTCTAATAATCTCTATAAAATGTAGGCAAAACAAATCTCTGGATCATCTTGACGCGGATGTGGATGAGCTCAACTCTCGGGTTAAAGGTGCGAACCAGCGTGCACGCCATTTGCTTGGAAAGTAAAATCACCATGGATTTCTGCGTATACCAACACCATGAACTTTCCTATAATCGCTCCAATGGCCTTTTTCCTCCCTCCTTTTGATTCAATCTTTTCACCTCACACTATTGGATTCTTTAATCTCCCTTCTTAATCTTATGCGTAATATATGCAATTGTTATCTTCTTCATTTTTGTTCACGTGGGGATTTAATGATGGGATGAATATCATTTTTTGAATTCTTTTTGTGTTCTTGTATACTTTCAAATAGATACAATGAAACAAATCGTTCAGCGAACCATGTAAAGCCGCAAAATTACTTTTTTCTTTTTTAATCAAATGATCAATTTGATGATACGTTAATCTAATGGCTTGCATGATATATTGTTTGCAGAAATTTTTTTCATTAAAATTTTAAGAAATCTAAAGATGGATTAATAATCATCATTAGATGTTACTTTAATATTCAATATCTATAATTGAATTATTAGAAATCAATAGCTCAAAATTTATGTCAAATTTTTAAGTTAAAATAACTCCATTCAAGAAATCTAAAGATGGATCAACAATCATCATTAGATGCTACTTTGATATTCAATATTTATCATTAGATTACTAGAAATCAATAGCTCAAAATTTATGTCAAAATTTTAAGTTAAAATAACCCCATTCTGATTTGAAAGTTGGCTACTCAAGAAATGGAAAGAAACAGATTACTGTCACGTAGCTTTTAATAGGCTTATGACAAATGATCCTTCAAAAATCCTAAAACAATGAGACAGCCTCAGTAGCCCTCTTTCACTAGAGTTTCCAACAAAATGTACGCTATACATAAGCTAAAAATACTAAGGTTGAAATAATACGAGATATCAAACACATTCATCCGAGCATTACAACACAACTCAAAAACTCAATTCTATATACTAAGTGAAACACCTCGTCTAGTATTTTTATTTCACAATAAATATGTTGATAACTTTCGTATTTACAAAAACTTGTACATGTGGCCTGCAATTTTGGCCATAGCCAAATTGCAGGCCAAGAAGTAGAATACCATTGCTTCGAAAGTTCAAAACCTAATCCCATGGAGGAAACAAGTTTCGAAAATTAAAAAACACAATCATTTGCAATTTCTAGCAAAATATTATCACTGCTATTTATAGTTCATGCATCTTCGTTAGTCTTAACAGGAGTCCAGCTCCTTCCTGATGTAGCTGCCTTCTTGGTGTGTGAAATGTAGCCAATGACATAGCCCACAAAAGCCCCCAGCACCAAGATACTTGCTCCCTGGACAAACCATGAAAAAGTAGACTTGGTTAACTCACCTCTAGGTCCAGAACCAGACCCACTACCACTACCACTGGTAGTTTCACTTTCCTTGACACTCGCAGTAACATCACCACTGAGAACCTGTCCAGATGCAAGGATCTCAACCATATCATGCACCTCTCCGTCATGATTCCCTACATAAGAAAGTGTGAGCTTCTCCTTTGTGGCAACCAACCTCGTATATCCAAATTCACCCCCACGGTACAAAGATCGCATAGGCTGAGGGAAGACTGGATCATCTGGGTGGTCTGGTCTAGGTTGCCATATCGGCTGCCAGTCTTGTCCAGCCATCCCGATCACAATATGAACCAGAAATGCCTCTGAGTGCTCCCCATCCATGCCCATGCTTCCACATGTGAAATTATTCAGTGGGCAGAACCTCTCATATCTATGGACATGACCCCATAATGCAAGAGTCACATTGTTTTCCACAAACAAAGGTTCCAAGTGCTCAAGCATTCTATTCCTCAACGGGGCATCTCTGTTTTCATTGCTTGTAGTGTACATTGGCCTGTGCCCTTGGACTACAACAAATGGGGTCTTCTTCCGATCAACTGACTCTAGATCATGCTTTATGAAGTTATATTGGTTACTTCCCCGAAGGAAATTGGTCTCGGTTGATATGTAAACAAAATGTACCACCCCCATATCAAATGAGTAATAGAGATTTCGAGTGGCTGGAGCACGGGTTCCAGTTGGCTCTAATGAGTTCCCAGGCATGTGAAATTTAAGGCTGTAGGGTACTCCACATTCACCACCACCATCGGTCCCATAAACTGTGTATGACCAATCAGGATTCCAAGGCTGCAACGGCCAATCATACTCATGATTGCCAATGCAGACATGATATGCTACTCTGGAAGCAACAGGCTCAATAAGTGCGAAAAACTCGTCCCACAACCATGAGTATCCCCTTGCATAGCTGATATCTCCAATATGCGAAACAAAAGCAGGTTTGTCACCAAGAGCTTCGATATCGCGAAGGATCCACTTCATGGTTGATATACTTTCATCCTGTGTACGTTCAAATGTTGTATATGGTGTTGCAGCCCCCATATCTCCAAATAGGAAAGCTATAGTTTCATTTGAGTCTTCATTCCGAGACACAAAGCTATGAGTCTCACTCCAACCTTTAGAGTCACTCCCAACCTGCAACAACAAAGCATAGTTGTTCTAACTCAGATACTGGGAAGAATCTAATACATAGATTAATCACATGCATATAAATCGCAATCATGCTAAGTGAATAAATCTTCGGGAGGCACATTTAGAGCAGGTTTTTGAACCATAGACTACCAAAAAAACGAGATGTTACAACTCATAAATCACGCCTCATTATTACTTGAAAAATAATATTAGCACAGCAGCCAGGCTAAATTATGCAATATTGCAAATGAAGCCGCTCGTCTACTCATAGTAGCAGCGATTTATTCCAAAAGTGGCGCGACCTGATCAAGCTACCAAACTAAAGCTAAACACGCAATGAAGCTAATTAGCTGACAACGATAACACAGTAATCAAAACAAAATTTAAACAACAAATAATGAAGAAATGATTAAATACCTTATAATAATACCTCACACCTTTCTTCAAACCCTTGATAACAGCATCAAAAATCCAGCCAGGATCCCTCCAGCCAATGCTCGAATTCGCAGGCTTATCGCACATTTGATCCCTCTCATACCTCTCCACACTTGTCGCCGCCACTTGTCCCATCTGATCCTTCTTCTCACCGTACTTCACATACCTCTTTTCCCCATCTTCCGCCAGAAACATCACCCTCATCTCACTCGCATCCTCCGTGAACGCCAAGTGCACCTGCTCGGGGCCCCGTCCCGTCTCGAACCCGACAGACCCGGCACTAGCCAACAAGTGGGCCGTACCGGGGAGAGGGTTGTGATCGTGGTCTTGCTTCTTGGGGTTGATTTCGGAGTCGGCCCAGCGGAAGATCCGGAAGGAGTACGAGGAGCGGAGGTTGGTGAGGGGAATTGAAATTGAGCCCGACCCGGAAGCCCATGTGGGTGATTCGGAGAGGAACTTGTAGCCGATGAAATGGTCGTGGCGCGAGTCGGGCGGGGAGTAGATGCCGAGCCAGTCGAGCTTTGAAGGGGAGGGGACGTTTGACCATTGGATTGAAACACTGTCGCCTGATTTGGTAAGGGTTTTGGGGGTGACTGTGAGCGTGGTGGGTGCGGATAGAGATGGGGTGGGGGCTAGAAAGAGGAGAATTAAGAGAGGGATCATTTTCATCTCCGTCGTGGTGGTGGAGGAGAAACTGTTTGTTGAAGGAGGATGAAGAAGAAGAAGAAGAATATGAAATGAAAATGAGTGATAAAATAATATTGAAGAAATAGAGATTCGAATATGCTTTCTGTTTTCACTTTTAACTAACGTTACTACGGACCAATTACAAGGACCACAAAAAAATAATTAAACTAAAAAAGAGTTTATCGTAAATTGGCCAACGAAAAATGTCTCCTGTTATCTCATCAAATCTCACCAAAAAAAAAAAAAAAAAAGGTCTCATATGAAATTAAATATAAATTTACTTCTCTTATATATAGTTTTTTTTTTGGGGAATCTTGTATATAGATTTACTTTGACAAATAAACGAACGAATTTCTAAAAATCATCCGCGTATTATTATTAATGAAGTACTCTTATTGTTCGTCTTAAAAAAACGTTTGTTTATTGTTGAGGGGGAAAAAATTAGAATAAGAGTATTGATGAAGAAATATTACATTTTTTTAAAAATAAAATAAGTTTATTTTTTGATAAATCTAAGAAAATAAACTTGGTTAAATATAAAGGGAGTATATCTTATCAATTGTTGTGGATAATTAATAAACTTTTAAGTCATCATTTTGAGAGTTATTTGGTTTATCAAACACCATTGATTAATATAAAAAATAACACATACATAATCATTAAAGGAAAATATATTCTTTATTATAAGACATTTTTTTTTGTTTACTTTGACTTTAGTGTTGTTGTGCAAAATTTTTGTACAAATATATCATTATTCAAAACTCGGTGTTAATCTTTTCGAAAGAACTCGAGATAATAAGCTATTTTAATTATTTAGTTAGTAGATGTGTCATTTTATTTCCTTTAAACTTTGTTTTTATCAATTTAGTTATATTTTTTAATTCATCCATTATGGTAAAGCAATGACAGAAAAAAAAATACAGAAAATAACTTGTCGAAGTATAATTGTGACAGTTTCACATATATTTTGATTAGTCGATAGTTTAAAAAAATTAAAACTAAGTTAATTAATTTATTAAAAAAAAAAATAGTCTCATATATGAGCCGCCTCTTGCGATGGCAGGCGCACCTGTCGCAAATGTCACTAAACACTTCGCCTTAGAAACCATAGCCCATCCAGTTCACACGGGCTCATACCAATTCACATGGGCTCAGACAAATAAGTCCAAATAAGTTCCAAATTCTTATCCAAAAAAAACAAGTTCCAAATTAGATTCATTGATCAGATTTTATTTTATTTTATTTTATTTTTCATGAAAATCCCATTTCTCTTGTGGTGAAGGTAAATTTAAATTTTATACCACAACATCGTAAATAATAATTAATAATAATAATAATAATAATAATGTGGCGTAGGCCTTATCATTATGTAACAAAACTTTGAATTTTAAAATCTTGAAGACGTAAACTTTAATAAAATCATTAACAAAAAAAATAAATTTAAAAATACTGTGTACAAGCACCTCAAAGAGTCAAAATATGCGGAACTACGTATTTTGTATAGTTAATGTGTCCGATCATCCATTGCGTAAATTTTACCCAGAAAAGGTCCCCAAAACGGAAAAAAAAAATAAATAAATAAATAAATAAAAGAAAAGAAAAGAAATCGCAGCTTTCTTAAAGCTATATTAAAAGCACTAAGTGTTACTACAGACCTACGAAAATACGTGATCCATTTGATGAGAGAGAGGAGATGTAGTGAATGCAGTGACTAAAACAACTTCATAAGTCCCTTGCTGCCTGCTTTCTTTGCATTATTAGAAACACACTACCAGTGAAAGTGAGTCCCTTTCTGCATATGCCAGTTTCCCACAACACCATCAATCCATCATCCACATACATCCGTCCCTCGATCGATCTCTTTCACTACAAATCGCTCCCATCGCCCTCTCCGTATTCCAAGAAATTGAAATCAAAATTAATTAATCAATAAAAGCCATGGCCATGCAGAGGCAGAGCTCTCCCTCCGGCATGCACATGCACGGCCATCATCGCTTCTTGATGATGATAGTCTTGCTTCCTCTTCTTCTTCTTCTGCTCATCTCTTTCGCATCGTCGTCGTCAGCCGCCCGGTTTCCCATTCCCAAGCCCTACGACATAAAGAATCCCAATTCTTGTGACACGTTCTTGAACAAGAACTCGCGTTCTTTGTGCATTCAACTCCAAATAAACCACCACCAACACTACTCCCCACCACCACCTCCACTTGGTCATGATCAGATCGTTGATCCCAGATACGGCGTCGAAAAAAGACTCGTTCCCACCGGCCCAAACCCTCTTCACAATTGATGGTCATCCCCCTTCTTTAACTTATCATTTCTTTCACGCATTTTCTTTCATCTTCCTGCTCATGGTATCTTTCTTGTTCGAGAAACATTTGGGTGCAGCTTAATTTTCAGGAATTCCTGAGGATATATGATGTCATGATCTCTCTTCTCAACGTACGAGGTTCTACCTAGGTGTTATTGTCTAATTAAGTGTTATGTCTTCAATTTGTTTTTGATATTATATCTGTGGTTAATTGGTTGCAAATTAAGTGGTTGCTATTTCCATGCTTGTTTCGGGATTAATGGGTCCTGCTCTTTAGGTGGTAATTAAAGAGTATTCATTACTATGACATGAGTGGTATGTACATTTGAGATTGAAAGTTTTGTGGGAGGCAGCAACCAGAAACAAGCATGGAAATGGTGAACCCTCTAGCCTAGCTAGTGTGTTTTAATTACGAGTACGGCCTACTGGATCAAGTATTATTGGACGGAGGTGAGCTTCAAGAGAAACCCATGAGTTTCATTAATTTGGATCTATCTGCCAATTGCAATTTGCAAGCTTTTTGAGTTTAAGAGATATATCTTTTTTACATCTGCAATAATATCATATTCATGTTCTTATGTATAGTGACGTCTGAATTTTTTGATATATATATATATATATATATATACATATCTATACGTATGCATATGTATGTAGCAATAACAATTACATTTACGTATAATTGATATATTTTTTGGCTTAAACACATTAAAATATGTGATGAGAACTTCACTAGTGTATTTAAAGAAAATTTTGGTATAATTGGATGCTTGAAACGTCGTGACATTTCAATATTTCATCTAATTTACAAAAAAAATATAGACATGTCATCGAATATTTTAACCCAAAAACAGGACTATCGTAAACAATATGCTTGGAGGTAATCATTTACAATGAATCGTCTATACAGAATTTTGAAAAGACATGTCGTTTACTTTATAAACATAGAGACAACATGTCATCTATTGTTTTAAGTAACAGATGACAAGTACTTCCATGATTACTTTACAAATTTAAATTAAGCAGTGTTCGTTTATGCTTAACAAATTTGAACAAAAAATGGAGATGGATGACGTTCAGTGACAATATTGTGCTTAATATGGTGATAACTACATATGAGTAAAGAACATAACCATTGTGTTGCTAATTTAATTTAAATTTCGATTGGTTTTTTCCTATCGCATTGTGAATCAATTGCTCCGTTGGTTGTAGTTACCTGTCACGCAACAAAATGACTGGAGGCATACCATCTGGACTTGCTCATATCCCTAAATCAACTTGCGATTTATAGTCGCACAGAATTTATGAGTGATTACTTTTGACAAATGGTTCTACTGGGAAGGTTGGGCTAGAATATGCATATCTTTTGATTAGTGATTACTTCTGATTTAAATTAATGGCTTCAAAAGGGAATATGCATATCTTTTGACATTGATCTACGTCTGGTGGAATGAGTATATTGCACAGTTTGTAATATGTACATATGTTCATAGGTCTTTTTAATTGATTTTCAGATACATGGACTACAGACACCCAATTTTAAAAGAAATGCGAGATTCCTTGTTTTATTTCCTCAAGAAAAGTCATGGAAAGCTACTTAGATATATTCCATCTAATTCTGTAATTTATACGAAAATTCATCTAAGCCCGGTGTAAAGGCTAAGAAACCTTGGAACTTTCTAACTCAAGAGTCTTTTGATTAGCATGGAACTTCACTCCGTTCTAAATACTGAGATTGTTTTCGTAGCTCGGTTGGTTAGAGCACCCGTTTAGTAAATGGAAGGTTTTGAGTTCGACGACTCCGACTAAAGCATCATTTTTTTTTATTAAAAAAACAAAAATTGTATCTTAAATTGGAATAAAAATCCCAGATGTACGCGAGAAGTAATTTAATCATAATTGACATGAAAGCAGAAATGGTTGAATTTTGTATCTAAAATTGGAATAAAAATTAGAAGAAAAACAGAAGATATAAAACACTTTATAATTATCTTCCACTTAAATACGAATGGGATAAGATTAGACAACTAAGAAGAACAAGATAACATCAAGAGACTAAGAAGGAAAGAATCATGAATCATCTAACAAATTAGATAATGCTAAAAAGATTAGATTTTCTCTCTCTCTCTCTAATTTTTTGGGGTTATTTTTTCGGTTCAAAGTATAGTAAAATTAGATGAATTGGTTATCAACTTCTAACAGAATTACTCTTCTGTTACACCACTTTTATGCACTGTACTGGCAGTATATATATAATGTCTTTGTACGTATGTCAGTCACATCATTTTATTTTTTTAATTGCAGTTTGATTCTTGATCATTGTGGTGATAATGATAGCTAAAGTGACAGTATTGTCTATTCTTCTGCTACTGCTTTCAGCAGTTTCTTCTTCAGCAGAAGATGTAAAGGTGACGGTTCAAGGAGTGACCTCTATAGCCAACACTGACGACAACTTTGTTTGCGCAACTATTGACTGGTGGCCAATTAACAAATGTGATTATAACCAGTGCCCCTGGGGAAAGTCTGGCGTTCTCAATCTGGTATTTTTTTTCTTTTTTTCTTTTTTCCCCATGTTATATACATGAAGCAGAAACTTATTTAGTTTTCTGGGTTTTTAAATATTTGCAGGACTTGAAAAACAAGATACTTTCCAATGCAATCAAGGGTAAATATAGCGTTATGCTTAGCCAAGCCTTTGTTAGCTTGTTTTATTTTTGTTTTTGTTCTTACTTTAAATGTGGCGAACGTTTTCAGCGTTCCAGCCTTTGAGAATCAGAGTTGGAGGTTCATTGCAAGATCAGGTCTTGTACAAAGTTGGCAATTCTGCAAAGAAGTGCCCCCATTTTAAACTTAGGAAAGATGGTTTGTTTGGCTTCAGCAAAGGCTGCCTCTCAATGAATAGATGGGATGAGATCAATGATTTATTTAACCAAACAGGGTATTTACTGCACGAAAAATTCAAAATCCTTCTATTCTAAACACGTATAAGATTGAACAGTAATTAACTAAGATGCATTTGTTTCCAGAGCTGTGATGACATTTGGATTGAACGCTCTCATTGGAAGGAAAAAATCTAAAACTGATGACACACTTTGGGAGGGTGATTGGAACGCACAAAATGCTCGAGATTTGATGAAGTACACAATCTCTAAAGGATACAAGATTGAATCCTACGAACTCGGTAAAAATTAAGATTGTAACAGAATTGGTAGAATCTTTTTTTTTGCATAATGCAAAGTTGTGCATATAATTTCTGTTATGTTTATCATTATCAGGGAATGAACTTTGTGCATCTGGGGTATCTGCTAAAGTTTCTGCTGAGCAGTATGCTAAAGACATTGTGGCACTCAAAAATCTTGTGAGAGAAATGTACCCTGACGCCACAACACAGCCTAAAGTATTGGGACCTGCTGGCTTTTTTGATAAGCAATGGTTTAATACTTTTCTAGAGAAATCAGGCCAAGATGTTGTCGATGGACTAACGCACCATATCTATAACCTTGGACCAGGTTTGTCATATTTACTGTATTTTTCCTTGAAAATTTTTAGGAATCTTATTGGGTTCTGGCTTAAGAAAATTCTTTGTTATTTGCAGGAAATGATCCTGAACTTATTAACAGGATTCAGGATCCGTATTACTTGGATCAGATTGCTCAGACATACAAAGATATTTCCGAGACTGTCAAGGAATTTGGGCCGTGGTCAGGAGCTTGGGTGGGGGAAGCTGGTGGAGCTTTCAACAGTGGTGGCAAATATGTGTCACATACCTTTGCTGACGGCTTCTGGTAAAAACCATTTTGCCTATAAACCTTTGTACACATGTATTTATTTACACATAGTGAAGTGGTATTTTATTGAAATAGGTTCTTGGACCAACTGGGCATGACATCAACTTTCAATCACAAGGTTTTCTGCAGACAAGCTTTGATTGGTGGAAACTATGCTCTCCTTAATACTACAACATTCATTCCTAATCCTGATTATTATGGGTAATTATTTAGCAGGGTGCTTCAGTGGTTCAACAAGTTTGAGTTATTAAAATTTCACTAACATTCTGTGTCGCCTTTTGTGCCAGTTCTCTTCTGTGGCATCGCCTGATGGGCAAGAATGTGCTTGCTACTACTCAGAATGCCTCTCCATATTTGAGAGTATATTCTCATTGTTCCAAGGAAAAGGTAAATTAAGTTTCTCTATCTTACAAATACAGCATGCAGTTATTCTTTTATTATAACATGATTAAAAATGCTACATTATTTTGCAGCCTGGGATTACTGTACTTCTGATCAACTTGTCAAACTCGACCTCCTTCGATGTTTCGGTTATCAATGATATGAATCTGTACCCTTCACAAGAACAAACCCAGGATTCTCAAGATGAAAAACCAAGAGAAGAGTACCATTTGACGCCAGAGGGTGGAAATATTCAAAGTGACGTTGTATTACTTAATGGTACTCCATTGAAGCTCACGAATTCATTAGATATCCCTTCAATGGAGCCAAAGCTTGCGGATCGTTATTCTCCTATCACAGTTGCTCCTCATTCTATTGTTTTTGCAACTCTCAGAGATTTTAAAGCCCCCGCTTGTGCTTAGAAACATTTTCAGAGTCCAATTTCAACTTCTTATTAGTCTTAGGTTGCGTGCTTTACTATTACTTTATTTGTGGACACTCCAAAAATATAGGCACCGTAGAAGTTTCCTCAATTGCTTGAGGGGGATCAAGTGATTAAAGTGGTCAATTCTTCTTCTTTATTTCTTATCATTGATGTTGGATAAAGGCGTTTGTTCGTTTTAATTTCAATCCCATCTATTGCACAAAAATATAATCTTATTTATATTTAAATTTTGTTCTTTTTCAAGATTATTCTCAACCCTTCTTGAGAGCAACTTCATTGCATAAGCTAGAGGTTGTATTTATTTTATTTGAAGCTAAGAGTGAAGGCAAAGAATAATTTGCAAGAAAGTAAAAAGGTGAGAGGGGAAAGAATACTTTTCTTGATGCAGTAGCCCTTTTAAAATCCAAACCAGTGCTTGAATGCAAAGCACATCAAACTTTGCGTGCGCCCTCTCCACGCCTAGCCATACCCTAAGACTAACAATGTGAAGCCTTCTCTTAGGGCTTCTTCTTTGTATAAACGCCGAAGCCATGAGTAAGGCATGCGGATCATTCTTAAGAAAGTTGAGATTTGAGAAGGGTCTTAATAAACAACGATGGATAGTTTGATCAAGCAAGTGAGGTAAGGTAACTAATTTCTTGAATCAGAAAATACTCACAAACAAATCTTTGCATGTGTTTCATTGAAATTAAATTCTATGATTGAACGGATGAAAAGAGAACGAATTTTTTTGGTGTTTTTAATGTACTATCGAGAAGCTGTAGCAATTGCCCGTTTTGTAACATAACTGACCACTTGTGTTAGGGTAAGATTTTCTAGTGTAGGACAAGAGAATCCTGAAGAACCTATCAGCTTCAAAGAACGGCGAATACTACTCCAGAAAACACAATATTTCAAAGGAGGTACCACTAGATTTCTCATCCTGTAGCATCTTATCTTTAAAATGGTTCATCACAATGAATTGATATAGCCACAGGAAATCATCAAAAAATTTTACTTGAAAACTTTTGACATATGATTGGTATTTTGCAGAGAAGAGAACTCGGAACTGGTTAAGGAGACAATTTTCTAGGCAAATGAGCGGGGAATTTGATCCCAACACCCAAATGGACCATGCAACTGCGGTGGCAGCTGCTGCCTATGCCATTAACAAATCAATAGAAGAATCGCGCATCCCAGGTCAAAGAAAGACCAGTGTAGTTGCTCCCCAGCCCTCTATGAGCAGGGTCAAAAGCCAAAAGGAAGATGCATTAATCTCAAATATGTCAGAACAGAAAAAGAACAGTGATGGCCCCGATGCATCTTTGAGAAGGCAAAAGAGCAAAAAAGACGATACACCAATACCAATTACAGAACCTGGTAGAATATCAAAAAGGTTCTCAGGTAAATATTCTGAACTTGTGAAACAACTTTAAAATACGTCAAATGAAAGTACAAACATAATGGAATTGTTTGTAACAGAAGACATTGCAACGACAAGTTTGGCAAGTCCGGATAGGGAAGTGCCAGTAACTGCTGCTAAAGATGAAGGGGCTCCTGAAAAAGCCATTGATCCATCACCAATTAAAAAGACTCCAACATTTCGGGATGAGCTATTGAAGAAGAGCCCTGACGGTACAAAACCTAAAAGATCACCAAGCAAGGTCACTGATCCCAGTCCATCATCAATGAAAAAAGCTCCAACTTTTGCTGATGAAGTCTCGAACAGAACCAGCAGCAAAAAACCTGAAGGAGATAGGCAGAAAATTGATCTGCCCCCGAGAAGCCCCGGAGGGACAAAATCAAAACCTGATATTCCTCCCCCCATTAAGCCTGCTACCCCACCAACTGAAACAAAAAGACAGATTCCAGCAAGGCCTCCAACAACTGAAACTCAAGCAGATGCCTGGGAGAAGGCTGAGATGGCCAGGATCAAGGAGAGGTAACTGAAACATTTGCTTCAACATGTTCTTTGCAATTTGCGCAAGCACTTAGAAGTAGTAACAGATAGAATTGTCAGGTATGAGAAGTTAAATGAGACAATACTTTCCTGGGAGGAGAGGAAGAAGAAGAAAGCCAGAAGAAAATTGGACAGAGCAGAGGTAAGTTTCTTGTTGCCTCGAGTGAGTCCTAATTAAAACTGATTCTTAGGAACTGATAAGCGATATCTCTCCCATGTCTTCTTGGAGATGCAGGGTGAATTGGAGAAAAGACGGGTAAAAGCCTTGCAAAAATTTCGCAGTGACATGGAATCTATTGATCGGATAGCAGGAGGAGCAAGAGCACAGGCACAGGAGAAGCGAAGAAAAGCAGAGTTTAAGGCAAAAGAAAAGGCTAATAAAATCAGAACGACGGGGAAAATTCCTGCCACCACATGTTCCTGCTTCTGAATATCATCACTTCACCAATGTAAATATTTCTTTAGGATTCTGTAAATGCTCAGATTGTAATTTCCATCAGATTTATAAAAATATAAATGATCCAGTTATTATTTCTAATTAAAGGAATGCGTATCTTTGACTTCTTTACATAAAAAACAACTGTCAAAAGTAAAATATCAAACATAATCATACATAAAGAACAACCAAGCGCATCGCTTGAGCCTTGATGAATGATCCAATATCAGTCTATATGACAATATCAAAGACTCAATGCTTCCTAATTAAACCTTCAGCTATCTTCAAGTAATCTTCATACACGCCACCAGAATCCTTATGACCACCACTAGGATTTGTCTTAGAGCTGCCAGAGTGGCCATAATGATCATCATGAAGAGCTGGGTTTATCGCCGTGACCTGAGTGGCCAGAATGAGAGCTCGAATAGGTATCCTTGGAAAGTAGCTTATTATTGTAATTTGTGCAAATAATCCTCAGCCTTCCTAAAAACTTGCCATAGCCCGTCTCATCTTCACTTTCCGTAACGAGACCCGGCTTTAAGAAGATCTCCGGCGGCATGGGCAACCTTAGTCTTGTCTACCTTGTCATGATCACTGTTCAACGTGTCTTTCGCTGCGTCAGCAACCAATTTGGCGCTAGAAAGGAGCTCAGCATTGGATGGTTGATGGTTTTTGGCAGGTTTGCCTGATTTGTCATACTCAGAATATTGATGGGGCTTGGGGGGCTTGTCATTACAGGAAGGATATTGTTCATTATGGCCCTTGCAGGGCTTGTCACCATAGGAAGAACATTCAACATTGTGATTCCTGAACGGCTCACTGTAGGAAGAATTTACATTTTGGTGCTTGTAGGGCTAGTCTCCACAGGAAGAATGTTCGTTGCGGTGCTTATATGGATCTCACCATAGGAAGAAATAAGAGTGCTCGTTGTGGTGCATGTTGGACTTGCCATCATGGGAAGAATATTGTTCATTGTGCACGTGATGATTGTCACGTTGTTTGTTTGGCTTGTGAAAAATGAATTCATTTTTGCTCAATTATATGCAAAAGAAAAGAAGAAAGATAAAAAATGATGCTGTATAACTCAATAGATCTATTGACTCATTGACCGTGCAACCGACGTATACATCATATAGGTGGTTAAAGTTTCATAATCTACGGGGAACCGATTTCTTTTTAGCATTGGATATGTTTCCTGGTTTTAATTTCTCACAGGGTCTGGACTTAATATTGCCTGTCTGTTCACAGAAATGTTGGCTGTGAAATCTCGGTCGCCAAATGTTATTAGACATTTTGGAGCCATGAAAATTGTAAATATTCCTAATAATTATATTTCCTGCTAACCAAGCCAACACGCGAGGCCCGAGGTCCACTAAAATGAAATTCCATCCAATCACAAAAGAATTTTAGAATACAAATCAGAATCAATATCTACAAGATTCCCACAATACAGGAAACAAGGAGAAAGTTAATGCACTTGAGATAGATCGTGATGTATATCAATATATGAGAGGGGTGTGTGTGTGTGTGTGTGTGTATACATACATACATGCACAACCAGTAGAAATACCTTCTATAGCTAAAGTGTCACACACACACATCTATAAAATCATTATTTAGAGAAGCAGATTATAGTAGTTAAATGATCCAAACATTACAATATGACATTAGTTAACAATAAGCACGCACATATACAGATATGGCTAGCTTTAGCAAGCAAGCCCAATCTGGAAAGTTGACACATTAATACACAAATTTGTAGTTTATAAGAACAAAAGACACAATTAAAAGGAAACATACAGAACAGATTATTTATTTGTCCTAGCTCATCAACAATACTAGAGTCTATTAGATAAGAGTCACTACTTGTTCAAGAAACCTTGAGCCGTCTTCAGGTAGTCTCCATAGCCACCTCCAGACTTTTCATCACCACCACCTCCAGATGGAACTGATGATGAATCATGACCACCTTGGGCTGAGTGGCCAGAGGTGTCGGTCTGGGCAGTGGAATGAGAAGAGTGGTATTGGTGAAGATAATCCTTAGCCTTGTCTACATACTTGTTTTCTTCAAGGTTGCCATATTTGGAACCAGCAGCCACAAGATTTTCAGCAGCCCCAGCAACTTTGGCCTTGTCCACCTTGTCTGATTCTTTGCTGAATGTGGCCTTTGCTGCCTCTGCTACACATTTAGCACTAGCCATGAGCTCAGCGTTTGACGGCTGGTGGTGCTCCTTGGTGGGATTTTCATTGTGAGCAGTAGCTGACTTTGAATCCTCCTTGTTTTGTAGTTTAGAAAATAGAGAGTCCATGCTTTGTTTCAGAAAATATGCAAGAGAAGAAAATTGAGAGATTCAGAGAACTGATCAAGCATAGGCTGGCCTTAATGATATTTATCTTTGAAAGTGTAATTGCATTTGCTGCCAAAAGATCAAGCAATAATTGAAGACAGGTGGCGGTTGTTATTAACGGTTAGCTAATAAATGGACAGCGATGGCTTTCTTTTGCTGCCGGTGTCGGTAATTGACTTTGTTGATATTTTTTCATGACTCTTTATGCATCTGGAAGACAATGGAAACTGGAACTCGCATTGGCCACATATTTTTGTGTGGCTCCTCCACCGTCCATCTGCAGATATTTTTTTTTTCAATGTCCTCACTTTTGCTGGGTAATTGTAATTTGTAATGTCACACAAAAGCTGCGGTGTGGATATAATGGGGTAAAAAATCTGAACGTGCATGGTTGCCGCATATGAGGCGCCCTCCCAATTCACGCGGCAAAGTATGATTTGAAGAACATCACAATAAACAGTGACCTGGAGCTGGGCGATTGATTCATTTGGATATATTACTTTACATAGAAAAGCTATGACATAATTTTATTGGATTTGGGTATGTATTTCAATTGGCCCACGTTGTATGCAAGATGACGACATTCTATTCTATATTAATTGCTCATATATATATCTGTACATATAAGATGTTGATATTATGACCACATTGTGTCATGAGTTTGCGCGTGTGTGTATATATACATATATATGTAGGGTTATAAAAGGAGAGAGATGAAGTCGACCACCCATCATTTTGTGAACCATTAAGATATATATTATGGCTGCATAATGCAACAGATGTGAAACCCCAGAGGAGTGAACCTGAGAACAGAGGGTGGCGTTGGCTTAAATTTGATTTGCATTGCTGCTGCCTGCTCCTGCCATACATTAAATCAAAAAGATTGTATGTGGCCAACGCACCTTGTGTTCTCAGGTCACCCCTTTGGGAATTCAATTGTCAATCAGCACGTGTCATCAAGTTACTCAATTGCTCTAACATTCGCTGCTTCTGATTCAATCTTTAATTTTACCTGATAACATGCATACGCTTTCTATCTTGCATGTTTCAGGGAAATTGCGCGAAGGTCGACGCAGTTCGTCGTGTAGTGCGTACGTCTGTCACGGCATAATCGAGTAATGAAGCATTACGTGGCCGAAGGGATGCGGCAAGTTATGCTCTGGTTGCAAATAATTCATTTCAATTTCCCCATAATTCTGTGAAAAGCCATGAAATGTAAGGAGAAGAAACAAACAGTCACGATGTCCCCATCATCATGTTGCACACGCAACTTGAATACATTTACGCGGTGGATGTTTGAAAATTTTCATTATCTTTTTATTGGGTTTTTTTTTTTCCTTAAGTAAATCCTTTTTTACTAGTAAGTTAGAGTCAAATAAGGATGCATGAGGTACCAAAAATTCATCCTTCAAAAAAAAAAAATCAAAATTAATCAATTCCACAAATTGGAAAACGATATCCATTATATAAATGAGATTATTATTATTATTATTATTTTGTTTTGAATATCATTACATTACAAGTTTTTCTTTACCTAACCCTTTCTTTCCAATGGAATGCTTATTTTATTTTGTATTTTAGGCTTTTGATTGTCTTCCCTCCTTTTACAAAATACATGTCCATCTAAATCTAAAACCTATGATGATTTCTCTTCACTTAGATTTTGATTGATGGTGGTTTTGATAGGTTCTGATCTTTTTATATGGCTTATGGGCTAATTGTTTCTAGACTTAAAAAGAAAAAAATATATATATCAAACTACAATAGATTGATAGATCTGTATTTATATTAGTCAGAAGAGCTAGCTTAATCTAGTAAACTAAAAGATTGACCGATTATGTAACTGTATTTATTGTACCGTTATCTGTGTTGTAGAGTAATTAAATTGGGGACTGGCTTAGATATAATTTAATTGAAGCTTATTTCGAGATGTGCTCTAATTGAAAATTAAGTGAAAAGAGAGGTATATTCCGAGAACATGTGCATACTTCTTCAAGGAGTAAAGTGACGAACCGCGCACCGGGTGAGAACCGGACACAACCGAACCGCACCATACCATTGCACCGCTTTCGACTTGCAACTAGCTCGCCGCTGGACCAAATCACACCGTCAAAACTCTAATTCTCGGCAAATTGACAGTACAATTCCGGTATGGACATGGACATCGATCAAACAATCAAGGACAAAGACCTCTTCAAAGCCGCCGAAACTGGAGATTCCTCAACATTCAAATCCCTCTCAAAACAGCAGCTCTTAAAATCTCTCTCCTTGCGGAACGACGACGACCGCACCCTCCTCCACGTCGCCGCCTCATGTGGTCACCCCGAGGTCCCCGACTCTTACCTAATTTTTCTTCTACTCGGGAAAGTTTCGTTTTTCTTTTTTGTACGGTAATTTTTTTTTTTTTTCCGTAAAATCAGGTGGTGGAAATATTGTTGAGTGTTGATGAGTCGGCGAATGTAGTAAACGCTGTTGATGAAGAAGGGTGGGCTCCGATTCATTCTGCGGCTAGCATTGGCAATGTGACAATCGTGGAAATGTTGTTAAGCAAAGGTTAGAACAAAGAAATAGTTTTTATACATGATTTAGGGTTTGTTTGCTGTAGTATCTTAGAAAGCATTTTTTTTTCTTTTTTAGTACAATCACTTTCTGTGAAATTAATTTGATAGTGAATAATGATATCCTTCCTCCATTGATAATTAAAAAAAAATTTGGGAAGTGCTTCTTGAAAATGCACTACATTTTTTTTTTTTCAAATCCCAAAAAGCACTAGCTTACACGAAGCGTTGTGAAATGAAGATAGCAGCAGATTTGGTTGTTTTAAAGCACTTCTAATTATTATCAGTCATCACCAATGTTCAGATTTGTGATACTTTCTTAGCTATTATGGGTTGTTTGTGAGCAGGAGCTGATGTAAATTTGAAGAATGATGGTGGGCGAACCGCTCTTCACTATGCTGCCAGCAAGGGATGGTTGAAGATTGTGGAACTTCTGATCTCACGTGGTGCAAAAATTAACTCCAAGGACAAGGCTTGTAACTTCTTATATCAGTAATTAGATGTTCCTTCATTTTATTTTATTTTTGTTTCATCATATGATTATGTAATACACATTGCATTCAGGTTGGTTGCACAGCATTGCACCGGGGAGCTAGTACAGGGAATTCAGCATTGTGTGAACTCTTAATTGAAGAAGGAGCAGAGGTTGATGCTACTGATAAAGCCGGACAAACTCCTCTTATGAATGCAGTGATTTGCTATAACAAAGAGGTAATCTCTGTTAAATTCATATAAGTTGTGATTGGAACCCGTGGGGCTTTTCTCTGTTTAATGATAAAATTTCATCGTTGTATGTTTTCTTCTTTCTTTTAACTTTCCTAGTTTTCAGGTTGCTCTTCTTCTAATAAGACATGGAGCGGATGTTGATGTGGAAGACAAGGAAGGCTACACTGTGCTGGGTCGGGCTTCAAATGATTTTAGACCCATACTGATTGATGCTGCCAAAGCTATGCTCGAAGGATGAATTCTTAGTTTGTAGCAAAAAGTGTAGCTAATGGTAAGTGGCAGGCTGTGCATGCTGAAGGAATAATTGTACTGCAAGGACAAGATCCATGAACAATTTTTGGAGAAAAATAGGCAAAGAAATCATTGTTCAACTTTAGCTAATGTCCTAGCTTTTTAAGATTATGAAGAAGCAATGAAAGAGGATTTTTCTTCCTTCACATTGTTATGGCAAAACCTTTATATGAATTCTGGGTGCCTTGCGCAGGTGAAGGTTGCTGTTTGTCTGTACTGTCTTGTTTAAATTCTAGACTTATTGTGCTATGATCTGCAATTCTCTTAGTTTTGGAGGGAAATTTTAGTTGTTATTGATATTTTTTCGGCTCACTGCGCGTTGCTTCTTTAGTGGCCTTGTCTGATTACATCCTTGTTTTTGTGTGTTCCCAAACTGGGTTGCAACCTGCGATTACTTGTCGCATCATTCATGCTATATTTTAAGAATAGATGTAGTGATGCACAGCATTTGGAACTTGCAAGATTGGTGGAGAGTGGGGACCGTCAGTAAGGAGAAGGGCAAAAAAAAGAAAAAAAGGGTGAAACTTCTGCTTCTGCATATATTAATTGATTTACATGAATAGGAGAGCTTACCAAAGAGCTTTGGCTTCCTTCCCTTGGTTCATCCAGGATTTACCTAACCCACATCTTGGCAGCATCAAGAGTGTCAACTTCCGGTGGCGTTGGCTTCCATCCCCATGTTGCTCTCCTCGTCTAAAACCCTTTCTTCGACTTGCAGCATCACTTGTTCGTCACAACTGCCATATCACCCTAATCACCCCTCATCCGACGTCTTACTGGCTGAGTCTCAATATTTATCTGACTTCCTATCTGCTTTTCCCCAGGTCAGGGAAAAGCAGTTTCATCTCCTCCCTATTGATCCACCTTCAGCAGACTCTTTTGACCCTTTTTTTTCCTGCAGTGGGGATCCATTCGCCACTTTGCTCACCTTCTCTTTCTATCCTCTCTTCGGTATCTCCTCCCCTTAATGCTGTGATCACTGATGTGACTTTGATATCCTCTGTTCTTCCAGTTACCATAAACTTGCATCTCCCAAACTACATCTTTTTCATTCATATGCAAGAATGGGTGACTTGTTGAGTCTTTCCCTTCTAATGTTGCATCCAAAACCAGCTCTGGTTCCATTCGATTTGACGATGACCTTGAAATTCCAGGCTGTCCTTCAATGCCCATACAATCATTACCTCCAGCACTTCTGGATTTAAGTAGTCTATTTTCAACTACATTAAGAGAAAGTGGTCAGAGTTTCATGTATTCAAATGGTATCTTGATCAACACATTTGAAGCATTTGCACCCTTATACACCATTAGACCACTTTTGCCATTTGAGTTTGAAAAAGAGACTCTAGCACACGTTTGAATTGGCTCGATGATCAACCATAAGGGTCAGTGCTATATATGTTAGCTTTGGCAGTCGACTTGCCTTGTCGAGGGAGAAAATGAAGGAGCGAGGAAATGGATTATTACTCACTGGGTGTAGATTCTTGTGGGTAGTGAAAGGCAAGAAAGTTGATAAGAAAGTATAGCTCCGTCCATCCCACCGACAATTGCCCACCGGAGTCCGTAGACATCAAATTTATTACCGATAGAATTCTCATCACCGAATCTACACAACCATAATACAGCTTATTACCGCAGAAACCGGGGGGTTGAGTGCCGGTCAAAATAATACAGCTTTTTTTTAAAAAAAAATAATTGATATAGTACATGTATATTTATTTCAGCATAGACCCTCTTAGAACAGGTTACCAAACAAGCCATACGAGCAACAAAAGCATCAGAGATCGGAGGGATCGCCTGCCCTTTTTTTTTTTTGCCCTTTTTATATTTTTTGAGTTCTCATATTTATCCCTACTTATCAATTGCATAGAAATCAAAATCCTAATTACCCTTACTTATTAATAGGAGTAGAATTAAAATCTCAATACCAATTTTTTGTTGGTAGTAGAATTCGAACAAACATCCTGATCTATTAATAGAAGGAGAATTAAAGTTCCAACACTAACTTTTAGTGGTAAGACTCGAATTTACGTTCCTCAACTTTCAAAGATTTTAAAGCTATCTCCAAAAGGTATTATTAATTTTAGTTTTTAAATATCTATTTGCTTACCTATGTAGTAAAAAAGAGAGTGAAAAAATATGTTATTTTCTAAAAAGTTTTTCAAATAGAAATAAGTTAATATTACTTTAATCAAATAAATATTTTTTAAAGAAAAAATAAATGGTAATTAAAGCACTTTTCTCACTCTCACCAATAAAAAATAATAAAATATGAATTGAAGAGAGAGAAAGCAACTCTATAAAATTGAAGAGAGAAAATAATTTCTTATTTAAAGAATCTTAATTGAAGTATTTTTTTTAGTTTTAAATATTGACATGACTCTTTAAATAAGTAATAAAATCTTATTTGAATATTTTTTTGGAGATGCTCTTAGGTTCTCCTATTAAGTTACAAAATTTACTAGTGTGACTGAATTCTTTATCTGATAAAAAATAATTTTATTATATACTTAATGTTTAAACATTAAAATATATGGCATAACTAATATTTCATTTTAATCATGTTAAATAATACATGAATTTGTCAAAGGCCAAGTCAACCTAAAATCAAAATTAAATAGTAAATTAAAATGGTTTGGGTTGAGTTGTGAAAAACTTGGATTAGTTTGGTTCAGTCCAAATTTTTTTTGTTCGGTTTGGGATAAGAGTGGAACTTTCAACAAACCTCAAAAATCCTTGTAACACCCCTTTTGATTTTTATTCCCAAAATATCTCTATCTTAATTTATAAAATAATAAGCCATACATTACTATTAATCTTCTTGTCATTAAGTTTCACCTTAAAAAAGTATTATTATTTTTTATTTATAGATGCATACAAATCCTAAAGTCTTAAATTATTATTTTTATTACATAATTTCTATTTCCATAATTTGTAAATCCTTAAACGTTTCTCAAAATTTATTTTTAATTATTTTTAAAATATAAAATAAAATATGAAATGAGGTGAGTGTAAAAAAATTATTGAAAAATAATTTATTTAAGTATTTAATTAAATTTTTATTTAAAATAAAAAGAACTAATTTCTTATGAAAAAATTTTCGTTAAAAGAGAGATTTTATGAGAAATTCAAAAGTCATGTCGGAAGACCTACTCTGTGATTAACCTTACATCCAATGTAAGCCTGCACATGTCATCCAATCTAAGTCTACACATGTCCACCTAAAATTTAAAGAATTTAGTAGGTAGGGTAGTTTTTTTTTTTATGACATGAGACTATTACTCAAATTACAACTCATATTACATGAGAGTATAATTGATATGTACAATTATATATATATATATATACTGAGACCTGTTGATATCAATGTTGATATGACACTGCTCAGATTTTTCACCCTCTCAAATATTCGAGGGACGTTAACTCCCAGTCTGGGAAAAAAACCGCCTTCACTCAAGATCTAAGACTCCAAAAAATAGCATTTAAATTAAACTCCTACGATACATCTACGGAGGCTCGAACCACTTCCCTCACATTTGCAAGGGGGTAGCTCTAGCCACTTGGGCTAAGCCCAAGTGATTGGTAGGTAGGGTCGTTGGTTGGCTGCAAAGGTTGGTTGACCACATTTCGAAGGCTGGTTACATTATATAACTGGACAAAACTATGGTACACAGTAGATCCAGCCATTTAATCAGTCTACAGTAGTTTTCATAATTGAATTTAATGACCGGACCATAGCTGTACCCAACTTACATAACTGGGGAAATTCCAGTTTGAAAATAGTAAAAAGAAAAAGGAAAATGAAAAATGACAAATCAGGACTCAACTGGATTCACACGGCACAGGCGCACAGCCAGATCCACGTTTATTACTTATATGCGAAGGAGAGGGAGACAGAGCTTTGACCTCCATCGCTTGAAGGCTTGAACACGCATCGAGGCTTTGAGTGTAACGTACTTGTTGTGCCAGATCAAGATTCAAGCATGTCAGATTCCGGCGGCTTTGATTCCCATCCTCATGTAGCTCTCATCCCAAGTGCTGGCATGGGCCATCTAACGCCCTTTCTTCGACTTGCTGCATCGCTTGTTCAGCATCACTGTCGCGTCACCTTAATAACCACTTACCCCACTGTCTCACTTGCTGAGACTCAACATGTTTCTCACTTTCTATCTGCTTATCCTCAGGTCACCGAAAAGCGGTTTCATCTCCTCCCTTTTGATCCCAATTCAGCCAACGCTACTGACCCTTTCTTGCTCCGGTGGGAAGCCATTCGCCGCTCAGCTCACCTTCTTGCTCCTCTGCTTTCTCCCCCGCTCTCTGCTCTCATCACAGATGTGACTCTGATCTCCGCCGTTCTTCCTGTTACCATAAATTTACATCTCCCAAACTACGTCCTTTTCACAGCATCTGCCAAGATGTTTTCTCTTACCGCGTCTTTTCCTGCCATTGTTGCATCCAAATCAACCAGCTCTGGTTCTGTTGAATTTGATGATGATTTTATTGAAATTCCAGGCCTTCCTCCAATACCCTTATCATCAGTCCCTCCGGCGGTTATGGATTCTAAGAGTCTATTTGCAACTTCATTCCTTGAAAATGGTAATAGTTTCGTAAAATCGAATGGTGTGTTGATCAACAGCTTTGATGCATTAGAAGCAGACACTCTGGTTGCACTTAATGGAAGAAGAGTTGTTGCTGGACTTCCCCCGGTGTACGCCGTTGGACCTCTTTTGCCTTGTGAGTTTGAAAAAAGAGACGACCCTAGTACATCTCTGATTCTGAAGTGGCTCGATGATCAACCAGAAGGGTCGGTAGTGTATGTCAGTTTTGGCAGTCGATTGGCCTTGTCAATGGAGCAAACGAAGGAGCTGGGAGATGGGTTACTAAGCAGTGGCTGCAGATTTTTGTGGGTGGTGAAAGGTAAGATCGTTGACAAGGAAGATGAGGAAAGCTTAAAAAATGTGCTTGGTCATGAACTCACGGAGAAGATCAAAGATCAGGGGTTGGTGGTAAAGAATTGGGTGGATCAAGATAAGGTACTGAGTCACAGGGCTGTCGGTGGATTCGTTTCTCATGGCGGTTGGAACTCACTGGTTGAAGCTGCACGGCACGGGGTGCCTCTGTTAGTTTGGCCGCATTTTGGGGATCAGAAGATCAATGCAGAGGCAGTGGAGAGAGCTGGGTTGGGGATGTGGGTCAGGAGCTGGGGTTGGGGTACAGAGCTGAGGGCGAAAGGAGATGAAATTGGTTTGAAAATTAAAGATTTGATGGCAAACGACTTTCTGAGAGAGCAAGCTAAACGTATTGAAGAAGAGGCAAGGAAAGCCATTGGAGTTGGTGGAAGCTCCGAGAGAACATTCAAGGAGCTCATTGACAAGTGGAAGTGCAACAACAACACCCATTAAAATGAAAAATTGAATGTTTTTGGCTTCAGTTTTATTCAAAACTGAATTCTAGCTTTCCTATCCTGCTTGCTTTGATTTTTGATATGTAGAATGTGTATCATTATGTGTCAATGCAAGATTGAAAATAAAATAATTATCTATGTATGAATTATGATCCCAATTTAGAATGGTTTTATTTATCTTTGTAAATGAAGCTTGTGGAGTTGTCGTAGTTGGCCTAAATCAATCCTGGTTGACCAGTACTGGTAGATAATTGTTGAATGAATTTGTTTATAACATTGAAAGATGCAGAAATTTTAGAATATATTTAAAGTACAACTTCAGTTATATAATAAATAAATAATATTATAATATATATATATATATATATATATTTATTTTAAAAAATAAGTAATAATTATATTAAATTGAACTATAAATGATTAATTAATTGTAATTCATAAAATTTATCGGACGGATGATATGATGCCATTTAGTTGAATTACGTGGGGCCCAGTGATATGATGCCACGACTGCATCTTATCGAATTTCAGTTGATATAATATGGACCGTCCGTAGGTTCTTTCCCTCCCTATCATCTCTGTCTCTCCTCGAGTTAGGAGAGAAGAGAACCATGGTTTCCTCCTCATTTTCGCCTCTCTTGTCCGCCAATTTCACTGTTTGTGGAAACCCAAACAACCTCCACGCGATAATACCATCTGGGTGTAATAAAAAACACACACATTTTTCTGAATCTTCTCTGTCTTCTTCATCTTCTTTATCTTTTCAGCGTGTCATTCACAAAGCTGTTGTTCCTTTGGCTGCCTCAGCTACCGTTCTTCTCTCTCCAGTCCCAGGTAAAAAAGATTTTTTTTTTCTTTTTCTAATACGTAACTCCACTTAAGTGGGTTCTCATCAATTATATGTCACGTGCGACGGTGCGATGGGAATCAATCTCTTGAACTCTTGCTGCTGCAGCAAGAACCAAGCCAATTGGGCTATCCCTTTCTTTGAATTGACGCATTATTATCGTAGCATCTGTTACAGCATTTCATTTAATTTATACAAAATTCTTCATTCATCTATCATTTTATTCCCCTTGTTAAGCAGTATCGTCGGAAGTTAAAATTTCAAAGTTGATGATATAGCAAGCGATATGAGTTGCCGCATGCCCAGCTCACTTGCTTTACTAAATTTTCAGTTTTGCTCTTCGGAATATCCGCTTCTGTAGTTAGGCGGTCTGATGGAAGTGATTCATTAGCTATTGATGCTCGTCTTGGGGACTTTGTTTAATTATATGTGTGTAACTGAAATTCTAAGCAATTAACATGCAGTTTAGTATATAACTGATCATGTAAGCTTATGAGCTTTTCAGCTAAAGCGGGTTTTTTATCTGGATTCTCCGGAATTGAATCAGTACCCGGTCCTGAGTTGCCTCAGATCGAATTTCTTAATCGATTCAATGGTTTGATCTCTCACTTGTAGTCTTGTTATTTTTACTCTCATTTCATGGCTTGATGTGATATAACAGCTTCTTTTTGCAGAAGAAAACCAGAAGAAGTACGCCGAATTTGATGCAAGATTTAAAGAATCTCCCTTACTAAAGAAGCTTCTAGAGATATCCAAGGAGAACAAAGAAAGGTAAATTCTTGGTTATGTTCGACTCAATTGGATTATTTTTCGACAGCTCCAAATGTGAATTAAGCCTTGCAAATCTATAGTTTAGATAGTTGAAAAATTTCTTAAGAGTTATATATAAGCCAAGCATTAATAATGCTCAGTGAGGCTATGCTGTTGAAGGGGTTTCATGTTATTTGTTAATTTACAAGTTAGAAGAAAATTTTTATGTTGATCATGCATACATATGATACAAGGGAATAAATGGTAATGCTACAGAATCATTGAAAATTTCAGGAACCGGCAAGAAATTGAGAACAAATACTGCTTGCGTGGGGCAGAGTGGGGAGTAGGAGACTGTTCTGCAGAGGGAATGTCACCGGAGGAGAGGGAGAACTTCATTTCAATGCTGAAGCAAAAGGCTGGAGTAAATGAATGAAGCATTTGAATTTGGAGCAACTGTTGCATAGGAAATCATCATTTAGAACTGAAATAGTTTCTTTTTGTAGGATTACTGGAGAGATTATCAGCTGTCTCTTTCTTGTTTTTCCGGATGATATGCATATGATGCCAATATTCTAACAGAGCCAGTATGCTCTTGAGTTCATTTCACAAATACATTTGTATTTATCTTTCCTCTTCCTTCACCCTTGCACAATACTAATGGATATTGCCATGTATAAATCAACATAGCAATAAATCTGTCAGCAGTTGCAACATGCAAATACACACAGTGAACCAGCTGTGCTTCATCTTAATTTTTTTTTTCTCAATCAAATATCAATTACATTGTTATTTACTCCCAATAATCAAACCAACCAGTGAACCAGGCAGCCATGCATATTAATTTAGTAAAAGAATAGACATGTAATTGCTATTACAAAATACAAGCATTGAACAACTGACAACTCAGTACTCACCTTCACCGGCACGAGAGCAACGACGAGAGAGGCTGCAACGGCCGGCGAGATGAATGAGGTGACGACTGACGAACAGTGGCTGGCGAAGATGAGGCAGTAAACGAGCGGCGGCTGACAGTGGTGGATCCTTAAAAGTTTGTTTGACGATGAATTCCCCCATCCTTGCCCAGCGGATATACGATTAGCCAATTATTTACCTGTAATTGCCGAATTGACCAAACCGATTGGGTTCATTGAGAAATAGTATCTAGTGATGGGGCATTAGCGATATTTATAGAAAATTGGAGGAGTGGTTTTGTCAAATTCCACAAAAGACAAATTCCAATTTTAACTCGAGTAATCATTTGATTCATTTCTGGCCAAATGAGCTTCGGCCTCTGCAAGCTCATCGGCCCAGCAATAATAGTTGTATTTTCCCTCGTCATCGAGATCAATTTATCAACAAAATTATTGTTATTATTATTATTATTATTATTTTTTTTTTTTTGTGAACTCCGAGATTGCTAATCACAGGTAAGTTTCCTTTTGCCCCTCAATTTACTTGCTTAGGGTTCTTTGAATTTGTGTTTTCGATGCTATTGTTCATTGTTTTAATGTTAGGGCTTCAATTAATGTAATTGTACAAGCTGGAATTTTTTTTTTTTTGGTGGTTGTATAAAGTAATTGGCGATGATCATTAACAAAGAGGGTTTAGTTTATTTTGTTTATCGAGTTTGTGGTTGAGTTCGGATCTTATGTGTTTTTGTTAGTATTTAATGATGATATAGGTTTTCAATCTGTTGTTTGCAGGGTAATTTGTTTGATTAGTTTGGTTTCATGTTCTAAAGTTCTTCTGGAGCATTAAATTTTTTTTGAAATTTTGGGATTGGATTTGAGAAGGAAAGTGACATTCTAATTGGGGGTGGCAAAAATGTACCGGCCTGTGGCTACAGCCACGCCGCGGGGAGGATTACCAAGTGATAGTGGGGATTCTGTGGTGACTTTAGATCAAGTTCCACGGTGGAGTGATGCAGAGCATAGGCTGTCGTTGGATTATGAGAGTGAAGATCCTTCATTCTCTAATTCTTATTTTGCTGATCCCTTAGCCTCTTCTTCTGGGGCAGAAAGTAGTGGCAATGGGATGGTTTCGAGGTTTCCGGTGGATCATGAGATTAATTCGAAGATATACTTGTGGAGAGGAAACCCCTGGAATCTGGAAGTTGATACTGTTGTGAATTCTACAAACGAGGTGAGCACTAACTAGTTACCTTATTCAACCTTGTTTGGTTTCTAATTCTTTGATGATTGTGGTGTGGACAGCATTTAACCATCTTACTTATGTGTCTTATGCTATGTAGTCATGCTTTTCAGCAGTTTGGTCTTTTGGAAATATGTTGCTACCAATAGATTTATTCTTGGCTTGTATGAGTTGGGCTCATATACATGCTTCAATTAATCTGAATTTTTTTTTTTTTTTTTGCTTTTTTTGAATCACAGCCATTATGGAAAATGGTATTAGTATATATATTTGTGTTCAACAATGCACTGTAATATTAATCTCACTGTTGCCTTCCGCTAGAACTTTGATGAGTATACCATGCCCATGGGATGACTATCCTAGGAAAGTCCTTTCTTGAGGAGTGATTAGAAAAGCTGGATGACCCTTCAGGAAGTGTATATTCCAGCCAATCCATCACCTTATCTAATACATTTCATTACTGATCTGATACTTTTGCGGTTTGTTGACAGAACTTGGATGAAGCACACAGCAGCCCTGGTTTGCATGCTGCAGCTGGGCCTGGTCTTGCTGAAGAATGTGCAACATTGGTATGCTAACTAGAATTGTTTGCTTTTCTGTAATTGTTTCTAATATTTTTCCATTTCTATGCAATGTCAATTGGTTATGGCCATGATACATCTGTTATACTTTCATTGCTTATCTGTTAGTTCAAAATTTGGATGTAATTCTCAGATGTGAGAACATAGGATGTTAAATAGTGCTTGATATGCTGGTTTTATTTGAAGCCTTATTTTTTGGAAGATTGGCTGTCTAATCGTTAACAACATTGTTGGAAGATAGATAGTTCGGACTGGGATTGACCTGATGTACTTTCTGTTTCCTGGCAGGGTGGATGCCGAACGGGGATGGCAAAAGTTACTAATGCGTATGATCTTCCTGCCAGGTTTGATGTTGATGCATTTTCATACATGCAGAGTAAAATGAGTGGAATCTGTAAAAGCATTTAGAGGCCTTTTTTTTTTCTTTTTTGGGTACTCCATTGCCTTCAGTAGTGTGCTTTGGACATCAGAGACATTGAGAATGCATCAGTATATGTAATACACAAGTTTTTGCATTGGCAAATTTTATGCTTTTCTTGCCTAGGCTGTTGGTAATAATATAAGTATTGTATTATGCCATCTCATGCACTTAGTTTTCAATTATATCTGGAGACCTTTGACATTTTCTATGCATTGTTTTAAATTCATAAAATTTCTGTATTTACTTGAAAATTCATTTTTCCCCCTTTTTTAAATGATGATTTTAGGAGGGTTATCCATACTGTTGGCCCCAAGTATGCTGTAAAATATCATACTGCTGCAGAGAATGCTCTTAGTCACTGCTACCGGTCTTGCCTTGAACTTCTTATTGAAAATGGGCTTAAGAGGTATTGTGGTAGTTATGGTACATCATTTTCTTTCATGCAACTTATGGAATTATTTTGATTCTCCTATGGTCTTATTAAACCTGAAACTTATATCTGCTTCACACATGAATGCAGCATTGCTATGGGCTGTATATACACAGAGGCTAAAAACTATCCACGTGAACCGGCTGCGCATGTGGCAATTAGTGAGAACTTACCCTATCCGTTTTTATCATGGTTCACTTGATTCTTTTGATGTTTTTGAGGCATGAGGAATGTTTGGGCATTGCAGAAATTTAATTTAAATTATTTGATAAGTAAAATTGCATTGCTGAAATTTTGAATTTAAATGCTAATGACCAAAAGTTTGAAATGCTTTTCTTATTAAATTTTTTTTTTTTAAAAAGCCTTAAAAATGGTGTCAGTTATTTAAGTATTAAACCAATCCCATACCAATACAATGGTTGTGACATTAGTACTTTTCTTTGAGGGCGTCTCTTCATCTAATAGATCTTTAACTTCAAATTTTATAGAAGAAGCCATGAAACCATTAATGTTTCATGAGCTTCATAAATCTCCATCTAATGAACTTGTGACATTTAGGTCATGTGCATCCATTGGTGTAAATGTTGCTTATGTGTTTATAGAAAGGTCAAAGTACTTATACCTTTGTTCTTGTGAATTAATGTTTTAATGGGTGCATCTTGAAGGTCTAGTGTGCTTCCTGGCATTCATTGTTTTCCATCTTTTTTTCACTTTATGTTAAGGGACTGTACGACGGTTTCTCGAGAAGCAGAAAGATAAAATCAGTGCTGTTGTTTTCTGCACAACCACAGCATCAGATACAGAGATATATAAAAGGTAGTGTACTACAGATTTATATTATTACCTTGCTGGTGCAAGATATGTCCCTTCTTTAGATTTTAAGTTGGTATAAGACCACTGTTTCTCTTAGCTATTGCTATTATTTCTGTAATTGATGTATTTTTTAGTAATTCTGTAGGTTTAGAAATATATGTATTTTAATATTATTCACAATGTAGATTGCTTCCACTTTACTTTCCTCGAGATAAACATGAGGAGGAGGTGGCCATTTCGAAGCTTCCCGCTGATGTTGGGGATGAAAATGGTGAGACAATTATAGATGAACGTAAGATCAGAATAAAGCCATTGCCCAAAAAGAATATTCCAAAGCCTCCCAAAGCTCCAGTTGAACCTCCTGTTAGTGATGTTGGCTTGATACGAAGGTCGGTTAATTTGATTTTGTTGTAAATATTATGTGCTTTTTCTTTCTATTTACGTTGTTTTCTTCTTTAAGCTATAGATGATTTTTTGAAAGTGTGCATGTTGCTCTTCGAGCTTTTGTTTGCTCTTACCGTAACTTGCCCTTCTTTGTTTGATGAGTCAGCTTTGTTCTATTTGTTTCTTATACTCTTATATTTATGCATCATAGCAATGAGACTATTACTAGCTGGACTGAAGGAAAACTATCAAATGTCTTAAGTGGATGTTTGTTATTCTTACAGGAACTCGTCATACTTGGATTCATATTTGGGATCCTGCCTTTATGTCCCTAATTAAAGATCCAGATCAAAGACGCAAGGAGCAATGGGAAAAAACTGCTCAAGCTCAAAGTGGTTGGAATTGTGCTAAAATGCTTGGGTTTGGTGACCTAGGTGGACCTCCACTGTCAGCTGCTGAAGAATACTCGCTACACTCTAGATACCTCGCCAAAGCAAATTCTCTTAATCTTTCTGAAATTGCAGAGATGAAAATTGTGTAAGCATCTGTACATCTATGGTTTGTGTGCCTACTTCAGCTTGTATTTGCTTTTGCGGATTTTTATGCCTTTCATGCATTATCTGGTTCTCAAAATTCACCCTTTTGGGCTAGATAATTGGTGTTGACGGTTAAGTGTTCAGGTGGCAATCCACTTTCATTAATTGCAAACCTTGTCTTCATCATATTTCTTTTCATGTGCACACTTTATCAACACTTCACGTGCTTTTTGTGATTGATGGTCTTGTGTTGGATATAATATCAAGTTAGCTCTACTCTTTCTATTTCAGTTACCGTGGTGGAGTCGACAGCGAGGGACGTCCTGTAATGGTGGTTGTGGGAGCGCACTTTTTGCTACGATGTCTTGATCTTGAGCGTTTTGTGCTCTATGTGGTGAAGGTAATCTAGTTACAAGTCACTTCAGCTGAAGATTTCGGATCTATGAACTTTTAATGTTTTTGGCTTTGGTAATTGTTTACTTGTCTTTCCTGTGGTTTTTTTCCCTTATTGAACTTTTATATGATGCTGACAAACAGAGACAATTGTTGATTGTCAAATTTCAGGAATTTGAGCCCTTGATTCAGAAGCCTTATTCTATTGTGTATTTTCACTCTGCAGCTTCTCTGCAGCTGTAAGTATTACATTGCGGACTTGCAATCATGCTTGCAAAGTTGGCTTGCCATTTTTTGCAATGTGTTGTGGCTTTTTCCAATTGAATGACTCACCAATACTTGAGTTTCTTAGTCCTCTTTTCTAGTCCTACTTTGTCCACTTTATGACCATCTGTTTCTGGAATAACAGGCAACCGGACTTGGGATGGATGAGAAGATTACAACAAGTACTTGGTCGGAAACACCAACGCAACCTCCATGTATGCAACATTAATGACCTCCCTTTAACAAGAAAACACATTGTGAATTTTGGTTCTGATTGTCCTATGTGCTCTTGCAGGCAATATATGTTCTTCACCCTACTTTTCACTTGAAGGCTACCATTTTTACACTGCAATTGTTGGTGGACAATGTGGTATGTCTGAAATTGTTTCTCATTGAAACCTATTATTTCTTTCACCCAAAAGGAAGGGGGGAAAAACTTTTATGCAGGCTTACTGTTTCTGAATTTGTTTTGGAAACTAATTGCACTCTCCAGGTCTGGAAGAAAGTGGTATATGTTGATCGGCTTCTGCAACTCTTCCGATATGTTCCTCGTGAGCAGTTGACCATTCCTGACTTTGTCTTTCAGTGAGTTTTCCCGTTCTTAGTTCCACAGTGGTTCTACTTCACATTTTATGTCTTGCATGCCATTTTTTTCAGTGGATAGTCCTAATGATCAAAGTAGAAATAACGAAAATTGATTCCAGAATTGCTATAATGCATTTGATGCAGGCATGATTTGGAAGTGAATGGGGGAAAGGGTCTTATTGTGGACCCTAGAACAAAATATGTATATCAACGACCGTAAGAATCACACAAAACAGTTCACCACCCGGGGATGAAGCAGTGATTTCTCATTTGTTATCATTTTTGTTGTCTTGAGTAGGGGAAGGGGATTGTATTTGGGTGTTTACTCCTGTACAATTAGTGTTTTATTTATTTATTTTTTCATGAAATATGTTGAGCAATGATCTTTGTCTGTGCCTGATGGAAATAAGTTGGTTCCCTTTTGTATCATCTTGGATAATTCTCAAAATAATAATTGAAGGTGATTTGAGCTTTGTTTATGGTTGGGTGCTTGACTTTGTGAGGACCATTTGTTGCCAAATATGAATTATTTTCACATTCTTTTCTAAACAATCTTTCTTTGTACAATGTGACTCTGCCTGGCCATTTTTGCATAATTTAATTCAAGTTGATCTAATTCTATGAAATGCAATTGAAAGCTTGACAATTTTTCTTTTTGGGGTAACGTTTACCAAACAATTGTAAAGATAACATAGTGGTAATAATGAATTAGTGTGATCATGTCTGAAAAATCCATGAATAAACAAAAAGCAATTATCACTAGACCCCTTATGGTTATCTCAAGTTAAACCCTAACCATCATTGGACTATTTAGTAACCCTCCACATAAGTGTGCAGGGAGGGGTACGTACGATCATCTGACGTGGAAGGGTGAATAGCTACCAGGCCCTGGCCCCACGAGAAAGAATTGTAGGGATTGTCAAATGATGTTTTGACATGTGGTAAGAGTATCGGTTATACATAAGGTGGGATTTTATCAGATTTAATATTAAAAATATCAATAGATTTTTGCAATCAGATTTATTTTATCTCACAATTTTATCATATCACAAAATATTTTTGAGATGCCCCATCTGAAGTGGTAAAGACACGTAAGTTTTTTCCGCCCCCATATATAATATGAAAGGAAAAATCACGAGGCACTGGGTTCGTTTGAAGCATAATACGTGTCAAGAAATCTGACATTGGGTAATAACACATGGATCCTAATATTCTGTGATCTCTCTAAAAAAAAAAAAAGACTGAAAAAATTATTAAAAGTTAGTTACATCATACATGCTGACTGCCGTGGTGTGTGATCAAAATAAAATTTTTTGAATTTCATCATTTCAAGGGGAGATTAGTCTATGGATACTAATTTGATCATTTCGAAAGATGATCGGATTAAGGAGACACACAGATGGGGACTTTTTTTTTTTTCCTTCATATAAAAATAGAACAATTATGTCTTTATTTGAGAAATTAAAATCTTTAAGGGACCGATATCGTATTCGGCCATTCCCAAATTCTTTTTTGATATTTGTTAACGAACTTTATTTTTTGAGGACGAAAGTTGGATTTTCTCGAGCAGTTATCTGTTGCTTCGCGGCATCAGCTTTCAGGTGAGCTCTCTATCTTTCTCTTTCTCTTTCTCTTTCTCTTTCTCTTTTCTTATTCTGCTTCTACTTTTTAGTAAGAGTGAAGGATTGAAACTGTTCTTCCGTTACTTCTCGACGCTTCTAATTCAACATTAAGTCGATAAAAACGTAGTGGCAGAATCGAATGATGTATTCATTGTGCAGAACACTAAAACTCAACTGGCTTTTAATTATTTATTGTTATTATTATTTTTGAATTGGGGTTCAGTACAATTGAACCAAAGGGAGCTATTGCTAATATTCATGTCTGTTTTACTGCTCAAGTACCCAATAATGCTTCGGTAATTTCATCATAAGAATTAAGATGGCCTCCGTGTAATTTTAAGCTTCTTTTCCCCCCTAAGCTTGTGGTAGCTCGGAGAAAGACAATAACTCTTTAAAATAATAATTTTTTTTTTTTAGATTTTCCGACGATCCTGAATTGACAATTGAGGTTTTTTTTTTTTTTTAAAAAAAAAAAGAATGTGGGTTTAGATGTGAAGACTGGCAGCTGGTTTTGCTCATATTGTAATATAAAGTTTCATTTCCAGGTTAAAATATGGTGCAAGTTCTGTCATTAAGCACGCTAACAACCTCCGGGAATGGTGGGTTTTATGGGTCACCTGCTTTGTGGAGAAGGCATTTCAAGCTATTAGAGAAAAGCCGAATTGGGATTGATCGGCCATGCTTTTGTCATCAATTTGTTCAAGGCTTACACTTAAGAGTTACTTTTAATCTATTAAGACAAAGAAACTTGAGGGCCAATGCTGGATGGCTGTTTAAAGGAGGTAGTGACCAGGGATTGGATGCAAGCTCAGAGCGTAGTGAAAGTGCTAACGAGGATATACTGTTTTTCTTTTTTCAGCTAGATTTGGCAACTCGAGTGCAGGTTTGACAGCTTATACAAGGTGAAATGGTTTAATGTTTCTCCCAGATTGAGGGTTGTGTTAACAAGATTTAGTTGTTTTGGTTTCGTGAAATTGCAGTGTGCTTTAAACATGGAGGAATACGACATTGCACAACAATTGAGAAACAAGCTTACTGAGGTTAGATTTATCATTTTGTTTATGTAAGAAAACACTCAATTGGAGAATGTTTCCTTTCATTACCTTACTTGAGGACTTGGTCAGAAGCAAGTTTTTCACTTGTTGTGACATTCAAATCTCCTTGAAAGTTGTGATATTTGTGTTTACTCTGACTATTATATCTCATTTTTGCAAGACTGCTGGTAAGTAGGCTTATGGGGTTCTAATTTCGAACATCTTAAAATTGTGCTCTTGCCTGCATTAACATATGATCATGTGCATGTGAATTAGCTTCCTATTCTATGAACTGCGAACTATATTTAATAGGTGTTCATCTTGGAAGGTGGAGGAAGAAATATCTAGGCAGCTAGAAGCGAAAAGGGGATTATCCTCAAAGAGTGAAGCCCAAGATAAGGCTTTAAGTATCATACGTCTACGGTAAGTCAAGCCGTGTTTCCACTGTAGTTTTGTGGCATGTTGATTCAACATGAGACTTTTATTGGACTGATTGTTTATTTATTTATTTTTTCCTTTTTCTCCTTGCAGTGCAGATCTGCAGAAAGCAATTGACAGTGAGAATTATGCTTTAGCAGCTGACCTACGGGATCAAATTTGCAAACTGGAGGCAGAGTCTTTGGCTGCCTCGGCAACAGCTCTGGCGTTTGAAAATGCACGATTTGCATTTCGTTTAGGGCAGAAAGTGAATCATAAAATTTTTGGTAACAATATGCCTTTCATTGGATGAATCAACTTTTCCTCTATTTACTTATTTGTGCTTTTAAGTGTGACTTAAGCACATATGTTAACTTGTACAATATAGATGTACTTCTTTCCCAGTTGTAATCATTTATTATGAACGGGATATCAACTGCCTCATAATCTTGGTCAGTCTCAGTCGAAGTTCAGAGGATCGGATGCAAAAAGTAGAAATGAGAGTTGGCTACACCGTTCTCTTATTCCTTTTCACTGCTTGTAAATGTTGCTGAAATCTCATGTTATGGTTTTAGGATATCGAGCTGTGATTTGTGGTATGGATCCAGTTTGCTGTGAATCTAGTTCATGGATGGAAATTGCACAAGTGGAAAAGTTGCAACGAGGTCCTAGTCAGCCATTTTATCAGGTTCATTAACCTTGTGTTTGGTTACTTTAGTTTCATTTGTATCATAAGATGAACATTTTCCTCAATATTTTTGATATACAAATGTTTCTTCTGAATGGAATTTTGAGGTTTACTCCCTAATCCTTCGCTGTAATTTTTGCTTCTTGTGAAGTTTCACAATGCTTGCTTCTCCTATCTCTGATCATGCCTTTTCATTTTCTTCCCCCTTATTAGGTCTTGGTTGACGTACATGCTGACCCCAATATACTGGTCGCTTATGGTAATTGCATTTTGCTTGATCCAACTCCTTAGAGATATAAGTTGCCTTTTAGTTCTGTACAAAAGGCACATTGTCAGCATTGTTATCAGTATTCAACTTTGTAATAGCATAATATCAGACTTAGAGGCATGACTGTAAATGCTTTTAGATTGCAATATCCTGTTTTGGATCTTGCTGTTTTTCTATGCTAATGCTCTGTTGAACTCATGGAATATGGAATGGTTTTACATTACTGCAGTTGCTGAGGAGAATTTGTTGGCTTCTGACCAACCAGACATGGTGAGTAGATTTCTGAAAATCATGAAAGTTGCGCCCTGCAACCCTACTATTTTATTCCTGATTATTTGTGGGCTGTACTTAATTCACAGGCAAGGTTTGATCATCCCTATATTTCTTTCCTGTTTTACGGGACGGATACAGCTGGAGATTTCATCCCAATCAAGCAGCTGCGAGAGAAGTACAACAGGCCTCGATATGAAGTTCCCACAGATCCAGAAGATGAGGAGCTGCAGTAATGCTTAAAATGAATGATGTCTGCAATCCTATTTGCGCGAGTTGAGTTTTGCCGGATCTAGAGCTCAAGAACATAGTCCTCTAATGCATGTCCATTCTGACATTAGCTCCTGCTTGTATACGATTCCGATTTCTGCATACCCTGTATTTTTGTTTTATTGGGAAGTCGGATGGGGCCATCCATAACAACCGCTGCACCTAAGCTAAAAGAAAAGGCGATCATGTAGTAATTCGACTGCCCTCTGAGGATCAAAAGTTTTATTTTTGTTTTTGTAAATGAACGTCATTCATGAGATCAAGAGGCTTCAAAATTCTACTATGAACAATACGATCCCTGTACATCTTTATTTAAATCAGCAAGTATGTATCTTTGTTTAAAATACAAGAAATAGTCAATTTGCCTTGCTCTTTGCTGCCGCAGTTTATCAAATTGGAGTATGAACTTCGATCCAGTCTCTACTGTGCTTATCTTTTTTTTTTATTCTTGTTGAATAGTATTCTTGTCATCTTAGGAAAGAAAACAAGGATATCCTTAGTTGTTTTGTTTTTTTAAGACAAGGATGAATAACATTTAAATTCTTAGATAATTAGAAAATAAAATTAATTGAAAATCACTCAACTAAATTCGGCGGCCACCTCATTACTATTGTCGTTATATGAGTTTCCGAGGGATTTGTCATTTTAATAAATTTTTGATAATCATGTTAAACCAAAAAAAAAAAAACACGAATTTAAATGCGTAAACGACATTGTTTTTGAGCATCTGTTCTTCTCTTCTTTAGTTAAAACGAGGACCGTCATTGCTAATGAAATCATAACAATTAACAGAGTAAACTAAGTTTTCCTTCCTATTGGAGAAAACATTGAGTCAAAGTATAATAGTAAGAATAATGCATAAATAAACAACTGAATGCACCTACTAGGGGATGCGCTTTTTGTCCGCCAACAGTTATTAACTAACTTAACAGATTCTGCTTTGACCTTTGACTTCGGTTTCTCTCTCAACAGAGGCAAAACTAGCATAGTTGCCACAAACAAAAGGGATGACTCGTTACATGCCCTTGTTCAGATCATGCACCAACTTGAGAAAATTAACACGACTCCATGCACACCTCTTGGTCACCGGTCTTCACTATGACCCACCAGCCTCCACCAGGCTCATTGAGTCATATGCTGAAATGGGTTCTCTGCGATCTTCAAGACTTGTCTTTGATACTTTCAAAGAACCTGATTCTTTCATGTGGGCTGTACTCATCAAATGCTATATGTGGAACAACTTCTTTGAAGAATCCATTTTACTTTACCATAAAATGATACGCGAGCAAGCCACAATCAGTAACTTCATTTACCCATCTGTTTTGAGAGCCTGCTCAAGTTTAGGTGATCTGGGTTCTGGTGAAAAAGTCCATGGAAGGATAATCAAATGTGGGTTTGATAAGGATGATGTTATTCAGACTTCAATCCTTTGTACGTACGGTGAATTTGGCTGTTTAGATGATGCTAGGAAAGTGTTTGACAAAATGACGAGTAGGGATGTGGTTTCGTGGAGTTCGATTATTGCTAGTTATTTTGATAATGGGGATGTCAGTGAAGGGTTGAAGATGTTTCATTCAATGGTGCGTGAAGGTGTTGAGCCGGACTTTGTGACAATGCTTAGCCTAGCTGAGGCTTGTGGTGAATTATGTTCCTTAAGACCTGCGAGGTCGATTCATGGCCATGTATTGAGGAGAAAAATTAAGATTGATGGACCTTTGGGTAATTCTTTCATTGTAATGTATAGTAAATGTGGTGACTTGTTGAGTGCAGAGAGAACCTTTGTAAAGATTGAGAAAAGATGTACTACTTCATGGACAGCGATGATTTCTTGCTACAATAGAAGCGGCTGGTTTCAGAAGGCTTTAGAATCTTTTGTTAAGATGCTGGAGGTTAAAGAGGAACCTAATTTGATAACCTTGATTACTGTTTTAGGTTCCTGTGCTGGGTTGGGCTGGCTTAGGGAAGGGAAGTCAGTTCATTGTCAGATTATCAGAAAAGGTATGGGACCCGAGTATGATTATTTGGGGCCAGCATTGATAGAATTCTATGCTGAATGTGGGAAAATGAGTGAATGCGAGAAGGTTATTCATGCAATTGGAGAAAGGAATATTCTATCATGGAATATGCTCATATCAGAATATGCTCGGAAAGGAATGTCGAAGGAGGCATTAGAACTTCTTGTTCAGATGCAGACGTGGGGTCTAATGCCAGATTCATTTAGTGTTGCAAGTTCTCTCTCAGCTTGTGGAAATGTGGGTTCGTTGCAGCTTGGTCTGCAGATACATGGTCTTGTCATTAAAATAGACTGCAAAGATGAGTTTGTTCAGAGTTCTTTGATTGATATGTATTCCAAATGTGGTTTCGAGAATTTAGCATACCTATTATTCGAGAGAATTCAACAGAAAAGTGTTGTCACGTGGAATTCTATGATTTGTGGGTTCTACCAGAATGGTAATTCACTTGAGGCGATCAATCTCTTTCATCAAATGTACTTGAACTGTCTGGAGATGGATGAAGTGACCTTCTTAACTGCAATTCAAGCTTGTTCCAACATAGGTCAGCTTGAAAAGGGTAAGTGGGTTCATCACAAGCTCATTAGCTACGGTGTAAGGAAGGATATTTATATTGATACAGCGCTAACTGACATGTACGCAAAGTGTGGAGACCTTCAAACAGCCCAAAGAGTCTTTGATAGCATGTCGGAAAGGAATGTGGTGTCCTGGAGTGCCATGATTGACTGTTATGGAATGCATGGTCAGCTAAATGATGCGGCCTCCCTCTTCAAGCAAATGTTAGATTCAGGAATAAAACCTAATGAAGTTACCTTCATGAATATCTTATGGGCTTGCAGTCATTCAGGGTCTGTAGAAGAAGGGAAGTTCTATTTTAATGCAATGAGGATTTTTGGAGTTGAGCCAGACTTACAACATTATGCTTGTATGGTTGACCTTCTAAGTCGTAGTGGTGACATCGAAGGAGCATTTAAAATGATCCATTCAATGCCGTTCCCTGCCAATGGTAGCATTTGGGGTGCACTGCTTAACGGATGTAGAATCCACAAACGAATAGATGTAATGAAAACAATTGAGAAAGAACTTTCAGTTACTGGTACAAATGATAACGGATATTATACTTTATTATCTAACATATATGCTGAAGAAGGCAACTGGGATGAATTTGGAAAGGTGAGATCAATAATGGAAGTTACAGGTCTAAAAAAGGTCCCTGGGTACAGTACAATTTAGCTTGATAAGTCAATTTAGAGCTGGTGAGACATCTCATATGTAATCAGAAATGTACATATTCTCCTATTTTTGAAAAAATTTATCACTCATTTCATACATTTCGTAGTACCTCCTCGTTTCTTTTGATGGTTGTCATCTCAAATCCACACAATAAGGAGTAGCAACTTCCATTGGCTTGGCTGATTAAGTTGTTCGGATTCAGCAGTGCATTTACATACTTTAGCCTTGGCAAGATCACAGAACAGGTCTACCTTTGTAAAAACATCCCATATACAAGAGGAAAAAGAGAAATAAAATTAGATAAATTAAAATAGTGCTCAATTTGATCTTAGCCAACTCCTAACTCTCAGGATTTCATTAGTATACGGTACAATTAATAGGGGGGAAAAAAATGTGTGCGCACGCGCACTTGTGTGTATCTCTGAATAATGTACACGATATGGCCTTCCCTCCAAAAAAACGCCCTCCCTCCTTCCGAAATCCCTCGTGTAAATATTTACTCAATTTTTCACTGAATCAGTATAATTGCAAATCAGCATACCATCTTATCAGCCTTCACCATTTACTGGAATGCACATAGATTTACCAACTCATAAACTCATGTTGGGCAACTGGAGTGAGCCCCCTATAACATGAGGCATGAGCTTTCTTAAACTCATGGAGTGCATGGTCTTTAAGATAACTCTTCAGGGTCATCTTTAATGATCAAATAATGCCGGGAAGTTCTTCATGTTCATAATAGAGGAGCACAAGGACTTCACAGGATATTGCAGGACGATAATTCTTTGATACTATGGATTCAGTGACTGAGCTGCAGTCCAACAGTCATCCTTTCAACTGATATTCCTAGCAAAGCTTCCTGGTATAAATCTCTAAGGCATTCCAGGTAAACAGGGTTGAATCATTATCGAAGATACTTTCCACAAGGACCAAGGTTCCGTCATGCAAATTTGTAGCAGAATTAGGCTTCTTGTGGTAGCTTTGGTTCCAATGCCTGGTTACTTCAAGTTCCACTGACTGCAACTAAGCAAGAGATACCACCCTAGAGAATGAGAAATCGTTTGCATTATCCAAATCCACCAGGCTGCAGCCAGGGGACTTGCTCAAACCTCTCTGCTTCATCAATTCTCTCACCTGATTGACCCGAATCCATCTTCCATCCGAAGCATACAAGTTAGACACGAGCACATAGTAACAAGCTTTATCAGGATGTAGCTCTAGCATTTTCTTAATCATCACCTCTCCAAGATCAAATCTTGAATACAGTCCGCATCCATGGAGAAAAGCTCCAAACAAACTAACATCAGGTTCAATAGGCATATTCTCCATAAATTCCAAGGCTTCTTCAAGCCTCCCAGCACGAGCTAATAGATCCACCATACACACATAATGCTTCATGGAAGGCACGAATTTAAAGTCCCGGCACATTGAGTAGAAACATTTCCAGCCCTCTCCAACCATCCCAGTGTGACTACAGGCGGACAAAATTGTTGTAAAGATTACTTCATTGGGCTGCACTTCTTCGTTCAACATGTCACTGAAAAGTGCAAGGGACCCACCACCATCTCCTTGCATTCCATAGCCACCGATCATTGCACTCCATGTTACAGTGTTTTTCTCTCGCATGGCATCAAAAACCATTCGAGCAGATTGAGCATCCCCACATTTGGCATAAAAGTTTAGAAGCGCGGTCCCTACATACACATTAGATGATAGCAGGCCCTGTTTTGTAGAGTATGCATGAAGAGAGGAACCAACTTGGACCGCACCAAGTGAAGCACAAGCTGAAATGACACTCACCAATGTGACTGCATCAGGTGAGACATTGTCGTCTAATCTCATTTGATGAAACAGCTCAAGTGATGCGTAAGCAGGCCCATTTTGGGAATACCCAGATATAATGGAATTCCAGGCAATTACATCCTTTTCTGAAGTTGTCTCGAATATGTACCGGGCATCTGCAATCACATGGCACTTGGCATACATGTCCACCAGAGCATTTATCACTGTATAATCCTCTAGCCCAAGCCTAATCCCAAGACTATGTACCATCCTTCCCATATTCAAATTGCCCAGCTGTGCACTTGCTGAGAGCACGCTTGCAATGGTTACATGATTAGGAAAGAAATCAGCCCATTTCTTATCCGTAAACAATTTTAAAGCCTTGTCAGGGTAGCCACTTTGAGTATACCCAACAATCATAGCTGTCCATGACACGAGATCAATACTACAAAGCTCATCAAATACCGACCTAGCATCTCTAATATTTCCACACTTGACATACATATCTAAAAGTGCCGTCACCAAGTGAGAATTAATCTCAATACCAATTTTAAGAATATAACCGTGAAGCCACTTTCCCTGATGCAAAGCTCTTAACTTTGCACAGGCAGTAACCAAGCTCCCTAATGTAATTTGATTGCCTTCAACAAACCCTTCTCTCATCCGATTAAACAAAACCAATCCTTCCTGTGCACAATCATTCTGAACATAACCCGCAATCATAGAAGTCCATGAAACCACATTTTTATCGAGCGTTTCATCAAATACTTGACGAGAAGACCCAATATCTCTGCACTTAGCATACATATCAACAAGACCCGTCAACACAAAACTATCAGGACCTCCTACTTTGACAATTTCACAATGTACCTTCATCCCCTCATCAATATCTCGCAGTTCACAACACGCCTTCAACACTTTCGAAAATACAAAATTATCATGCTCTTTCAGGCGTTTTCTCATACACTTATAAAACTCCACTATGTCTTTGTACAAATCATTCAGAAAATACCATCTTATCATAACCTGAAACGAATAGAAGTCTGGGTTAGGCATTGAATCAAACACGGATCGGGCATACTTTACGTGCCCAAAAGAACCGTACATACTAACAAGTTTAGTATTACATTTGTCATTCGTTAGGCCATCTACAATTAACAACGCGTGAAATGCCTTGAGAGAACCGGTGCTTTTGCAAAGACCCAGAAGATTGAGACATGGGATTGAAGGGAGAGAGTGAAACGAAGCGAAAGTTTGATCGAGTTCATGTTGTGTTGGTGTTTGCTGGTTTGTGTAAGAGAGAAATCTTAGTTGCAATTTCGGTTTTTTGGTACGAGATACGTGCCTTTGCAAGAGAGAGATCAGTTTCATTATGTCTTTCGGGTTTTTTCATTTGATTTCTGTCACTTCCTTGTTGTTTATTTTGAAGAAGAAGAAGAAGAAGAAGAAGAGTAGTAGTAGTTGTGCCGCCAAATTTTGATTAAAAGAATGTGAGGCAAACATATCTCTGTCCACAATTGTCAAATAGGTTTGGCTTTGTGGACCCCCAAATCCAAGTACAATTGTGTTTTTCTTTATTAATCATGGTGGTAACTGTGTGTTTTTTTTTAAGTTGAAGAATAATAATAATAACTTGTCTAAAAAAAAATTGAAGAATAATTATGACTTTACAATTATTAAATTTATGTATCTTTAACTGACGTGACATTGTTCATTTAATGATTTGATGAGATGGTATGTAACCAAGGCTGATTAAAAATTTATTTTGAAATATTGTTAAGCAATGACCTTTTACGGTGTTAAATAAGACTATGATTATTTTGAATTTATTTTAAAATAGAATAGGAATTATATATGTTAAGTGATAAATTATAAAAAATATGTTATAATTTTAATCGTGTGATTATAAAAAAAATACTTCAATATAGAGGGATGCCGACATAAGATACCCAAAGTGAAATATCGTTATGTCCCAATATTCAAATACTTGATTCTCAAGCCTCTGCGGAGGTAAGACAATAAATCCAAGGTAATATTCTACTATTTTAAGCCCAAGGACATAAATGAAAATTCCCCAAGAACCGAATGAATGGGCAATGGACATAATTTCCGCCTACGCCCAAAAGTTTCAACAAATATCAATGTATGCTCAAAAGTTTCGACAATTACCGTTACGTAATTTAAAGGAAATAAGGATGTGCATTAACAGTTTGTCGGAACTTATGGGAGTGGGCAAAAATTAACCCCTTTGTTTTTATTTAAATTGAATTCAAATATAACAAAATTGAATACTTTGTCTTTCTTTTCTTTTTCTTTTTTTTTTTAACGTCAACAATAATATTTGATAGTTAGACACTATTTGACAACGTCAAGGTTTGTACTGATATTCATCGAAACTTATAGGTGCAGGCAGAAATTAACCGTAAAACTAATCATGAAAGAAGATATTCTCAAATTAAAAAAGTAATAATAATAAAAACAATGAAAGATATGGATAGAACAAATAAATAAAAGAGGAAGGGGTCAAAAGCGCAAATAAAGTCAGTCCAAAAGAACTACAAAAAGTAAGAAAACAAGCGTATGGAAAAAGGCCAAGAAAAGGACAGACTAGTGAGGAGTCGCGCTAAAGCAAAGTGCGTGGGTGGGTGAGGCCTTTGCTTTTTGCATGATTAAAAAATAGCAAATAAAATAAATAAATAAAAGAAGCGAGACTTTTGGTTGAATTTGATTGGTTGATTGAGTATCTACTAGACCTATTTATATCATATGACTATGACCGGAGAGATTTGTACAAGCGAATCAAACTCCCTCCCTCCTCAACTCATCAGTCTCCAGACACCGACACGGACACTTGTGTTTTGTGCTCTTTCCCGCCCCTCTGCGTACAAAAATGATACATAGATAGATCTTCCCAGTCTCGGTCCCACCCCCACGCGCTTTCCCCTCGCGTGCGAAAACCACATTCTCATCTCGTTTTTTTTTTTTCTCTCTGAATTTTACAATCTTATTTCAAAATGAAAAAGATACCCAATGTTGTTTTATAATTCAACCTTCTGTCCCATTCCAGTAAGTATATCAAAGTTATGCATCAATATTGAAGTTTTTTTTTTTTTTATCTCTATTCAAATAAATAAAATTCACCAACAACAAGAGAAGGTTTAGATCCATTTCTTAAAAAAAGAAAAGAAAAATAGATTTAGATGCCTATTGAGACAAATTTTGAAACCTGAATGGTGCCCTTCTTACCACTCCAGAGTCCAGACTAAGTTGAATTATTACACTTACGTATAAATAATAGTTGATCTTGTGGTCCTTTCCGTAATTTTGTGGTTCGAAAAGCAACTTGTCTGATTTTTTAAAACAATTATTATTATTATTTACGAAGAAGAATATTACCTTCAATTATAATAAAAGCATAGGTGGGACAAGCAGAGCCAGACAGTTGCCACATTTCTGAACAAAAGCACAGAGACAACGAATTAAAAGCTCTTTATGACAATCAAACCCTATTACGAGCAACACACTGCCTTGTGTTACGTGTGCAGGTGCACAGACCATGCCCCCCGTCAAATCATAAAATTTTTAACCCCATTTGATGGATGGGTTGATCAACCTTGGCTTGCCCTGATCCTGAAATATTCTTAGCGTGTTATCATTGAGTGTGTTGTGTGGCCTTATCATTTCACTACATTTTTAGGTGAGATTCCTTCACAATTGCGTCATCTGGATGCTGCTTTTGTTGCCTCTTTCATGTCGCACACTTTCCTTAGCTCCTTTTGATGCTTGCTCACTTGAGCAGGACAACATACACGATTTCACCTTGCCCTAACGCTGTTTTTAATTTCAAACTTAACTATTCGGTTCCAGGTTCCTTACCCATTTTCCTTTAATTCATGGTCCCAAAAAAAAAAACAAAAACAAAAAAGGGATCAAAACCCTGTCCTCAAAATGTAAATAATGCTCCCTTCGAACATAAATTTGATACAAAAGCTAAATATATATCCCGAAAAGAAATCATTCAACATTATTTATGAATAATACAAAGTCTGTAACCACCCAAAGACAGACAGATAATTAAGAGAACCCGAATTTATGGGCTATGGAATGTACAAGGACAATCCCCATGTCTTACAATAAGCATCACTCCTCAAAGCCATGGAAACAACTCCCTACTTCCCTCTATAGAATGTTCAAATCATAAAATTTGGATCCTACTTCCCGTTATTACGTTAATAGAGCTGGAGGATTACCTGCAGGGCATCTTTGGCGACGAGGCCTTCTAGTTGTTTTACCCCATCCTGTTAGGCTTTTATCATCCAGTGCCACCACTTCAATATTAACAAGCTGCTGCACCAGTGGACTGCAAGCTATGGTTGCTGGTGTGGGGGGTGGGGGACTAACTACAGCACGCCGCCTCCCCCTTGCAGATCCATTTCTAGTGGAGTTCCTTCTTGTCAATGCGGACCATGAATGACCCGTAGCTCTCATCATCCCTCCAAATGTCTGAAGATCTTCAGTTACCTCGTGCCTCGATAAAGAAGCAAGGCCCGGAAGGATGTCCCTTTGGAAGTCCCTCCGCTGCCTCCCTCTCCTTGCCTGGCCCTTTCGGGGTCTATTTGGTAATACGGTGGTTCCTGTTTCTTCAAATTTAAGGTTTTCTGGAACCAGAGGCTGCGGCATGTAATCTTCTTCCTTGGTCTCTGTCAATTTCAATGTCATGGACTCAAAATAATCTAACTCTTCAGAGGAAGAATCCCCATTATCCTCACCATCTTTGCCTCTCAAAGCTGCATCAAACTTTCTCATAATATCATCCCCACAAGATGAAATTATCTCGACAAACCAATTAAGCGGGTCCTTTATTGAAGCTTCAGATGAATTGCATGTGGCATCATCTAAACGAATTTGGGAAGCAGATGATGAGATCCAAACTATTGCCTCTGCCGCTGCCCTTGCAACATCATCATCATGCACCAGCTCAGTTTTGCGTTGCTGCAGAGGTACTTTCAGTGCCTTTTCTGGAGATTCTTCTCCGGAAATGACCATCTCCTCGGTCTCTGGAACTATGGGTGCTTCCAAATCTATCCCAGAAGTCTTCACATTGGAGCTCGGAGCAGCTGGCGTGAATGAAGCTTCATCCTCGCTCACACACGAGTTTAAATCAATTTCATGTCTGAAACCGGCAACCCTTACATCTGATTTCTTCTCAATGAGCACCAGTGCTTCTGTTGCACCTTGTTGGCTCAAGTCAGGAACTGCAGCATCAAAAGGCAAGTTAATATCAAGCACTCTATTTTTCTTGTTTTCTTCAACTTCTACTTCAGATGTGGGAGGAACGGACACAGATGGGGAGGTAAGAGATGAAGATTCATTCGCAGAAATGTGAGGCTTCTCGAGAAAAGGAAACCCAAGAATTTTCCTACTACTCAAAAAGTCATTTCTTTCAACCCTGCTGGCCTCAACATTATTAGAACCCGATCCTGACTTCAACTTCTGAGCAAACATTTGGCTGCTTCCAGTTTCATTTTTATTCACTGATTGATTCAGAGAAGATTGCAAGAAACTCAAGTCCCCTGCATTCAAATCCCTCCCAGTATTAGTGCCCTCGTTCTTACTAGAAGGCTTAGCCCTTAGCCAAGGCAGAATTGCAACGGGGTCCTCTTGCTTCCTTCCTTCATCTTCGACTTCAACATTTCTTTGTGGAACTGAATCCTGAAGTCTGTTTGAAAGGACCACATTCAAACTCACATCTTTTGCAGCCTTCATGTCCGTGCTACTTGAACCATTGCAGAGCTTTGCAGAACCATGAGTGATGACATTTTCAGAGGCAAAATGATTATTATTGCCATAATTCACATAATTGTAGCTAATTGAAGGGACTTGAACCAGAGGCTCCTTGGAGCCTGATGAAGACCGTTGGTAAAATCCATTTTGCTTTGGCAATTCACTTTCTAAACTTAAGTTAGGTCTAGAATTTCTGTTAAGATGCCACCCATCTCCAAAGATCCCATAGGACTGAGCTGATGTATGAGAATTCCGAGTCAATGTATCGGATGAGTTCAAAAATGGGAGTGTTTGGACTGATATTGACTTCTCATTTAAGCAACTACGGGGCTTTTCCCAAGTTGAAGCCGAGTGAGACCAAGAGTTGAACAAATCAGAGGAAGAAGCAACAGGATATGAACTGGGTATACTGGAAGCTACAATTGATTCAGGAAGGTTATTGTTTGAGATATCACGATTTTTTTCTGAGACCTCTAAACCATGAATTGTCCTCTCTCTCCATAGGTCCACCTTGCTTTGATCAGTTAGCAAGAAAGGAGGGTGCTCCTGAGCTTTGTTAAACAGAACTTGTATTGGCTGTGATGATATAGGAGACTTTTCATTTTGAAGACCTTGAGAAACAGACTTACTGGGGCCTGTTTAAAAAGACAGCACTATCCACATTAAAAGACCAGAACTAACAGCAACAATCCCATAGGACGTAAATGCAGAAAAGTTAACAATTATTTAGTCAGGTCAATTAAAGGCCAGGAAGATTTGTCCATGAGCTAGTCTGTATGAGAAATAAATGAACATAGCAGAATCTAATTTCCTTACAAAACTACAACCAAAGTATTATGGTTAGCCTCACTCCCATGAAACAAGATACTAAAGAGCAAGCAGGGCATGCATTCTGTATCTACTTTACAAGAAGTTGAAAATGCAAGTTCCAAATGGGAACAACCAAGGAATTTAACTGGAACTATATGAAAAATCACTACCTGCTTCAAACATAGGGGAAAACCACCCTCTACCATTTTCATTATTCTGCAAATGTCGATTCTTTGAACTCCCATTACTGCTTTCAAGATGTGAGTTCCTAGAAACTTCCTTGAGCAAACGTGGAAGCTGTGACTTTAATTTAGCAGATAGTTCATGATCTTTAGTCTCCCTATCAGTGGGGGCACAACCTAGCAGATCAAGATATCTGGAAGTATTTGTTTCTTCAGTTGGAATAGGCTCATTCAAGTCAGCCAAACCATTTGTTCTGCTTAAATATGAATCAGATCTCAAGACCTCTTTCTGACAACCAATATTCTCACTGTCCCCAACATACAACTTTACACCACTCTCAGCTGCAATTTTCTGACTTCCATTCGGAAGATAACTTGACGTGGCTGATTTTGTTTCGTCCCTACAATGTCCCTCTTCTTCAGTGTCAATGTAAGCATCCGCTGGAAGTTGAAGATCGATCATCTTTCTTCGAACCTTTGAGGGTCTGGAATCCAGCAATTCAACCTCCTTAGAACTACCACCATTTTGAAAAGGTAAAGGGCGAACTTGTGTGCTGCTTCCTTTAATGGAACTCAGAGGAGAATGAATGTCTTCGATGCCTGAAATTGACGGTCTAGCACAGACAGAGTTTGCCAAAGGGAAGCTGGGAATCTGCCATTTCCGAGCATCTTCAGATGTAATCTGAGAGTTCAAGGGGCTTGATGACAATGATGACTCAACAGCCATTTGATTCTTGTGTAGCTCTTTCCTTTTCACTTCATCCATCAAGTCTATTTGTATTCGGTACAGACGGTGAAGTTCATATACCTTTGTAAATAAAGAATTGAAATACATTCAAATGAGCAAAAAGCAAATCAGATGCAAAATCAGACAACATTCAACCTGACTTCAATTAAATAATATCAGAGCAAGTATAACCTTCTTATAGATTTAAGAAAAATCATCTGATCACGAACTTTTAACAGTCATACCTGATCCTTAAAAATTGCCTCATGCTCAAGCATTGTCCGCTTTACTACATCCTTGTCATACTCGGAATAAGAATCTGTAACAGCCCTAGGCAAGAAACCATTGTAATACTGCCCATTTGTCAATGTTTTATCTCCATAATACAGTGGCCAGCTAGTAGAATCCTGATTAAGATCCCTCATTGAGTAATATCCTGGCAAGTAGCTTTTACACTGCACTTTTGTTCCCATTCCTGGTAATCAAATAAGAAATGTTATTGTGTGAAATTAAGGCAGAGATCAATAATAGAAGTGCTCAACTATACAAATCGAATAAATAAATGAGTTTCCCTGAGAGAAATTTAATTAGTAATATAGCTTCCAATTCTCAATAATTTTTTTTTTTTTTTTTTTTGGGGAGGGGAAAAAAAAGTGAACGACAATCTGAAACATATGAGAGGACGGCAAATTTCCTACAAGAATTTTGGAAATTTCCCAGACAAGGAACTCGGATAAATTGACTAAAGTTACTGATAAAATATGGTATGAAGTTAATTCAATTCTAACTTCATTATAATAGAATTCAATGAAATGTAGCTCAGAGAAGTAGGATTGATGTTCCTTGTTGTCCGGCAAAGTACCAAGAAACTAATTGATATGCAGTAACTATCTGCTGCTAAAAGTAGTTATTAAACCAATAAGCCATTTCATTACTTGAGAACATCAATGATTGGTCAAGAAACTGAATTCATTCAATCAGTCTCTCAATTATAGTGATTGATAAAATTATACCAATATAATTCTGACATCTCTATAAATCCACAATTGAGCCTGTGTTTTGCAGAAAATTCCAGACACACTAAAAAATTAAGAAACCCTATTATCAGAAAATAAATAAATAAGTAGATAAATACAATTTTATCCACGAATTTATCAAGCTATAAATAAAAACCATAATAAAAAAAAATTGTCGAATTGGCAACAAAAAGTTAACAGAACAGATCCTATACAACTACAATGTTTCACCGACGAGAAGCTAGCAAATATTAATAAAGAGAAACTAACATACCAAGAACTATAATCACCTATCAAATCAAAATTACAATCAAACTAATCGAAAAACAAGAAATAAAATAATTAACCAGCAAAACAAGAAGGAAGTAAACACAGGCAAGTGTATAGGTGAACTGAGAGAAGAAATGCATAAACCAATTAGCTAAATCATCAGATTAAATACACTAATAAATCAGCATAAGGTAAAATTAAATTAATTAATTAGAATAAAAATTAAAGTTTACCTCAGACCCACATCCTCTTATCACCTCTCGTTTAAGAATCCAACATAGATTCAATCATTTAAAAATAAAAATAAAAATAAAAATCACATGATGGAAAATTCAGACTCCAAAACTCGCGGTATCAACGAAAAATAAATAAGTGAATAAAGCTTGAAATTTTTCACAAAAAACAATAGTTAAAGAAGTGGGTATTTTTGCAACACCATTGAAAAAGCTTAGATCGTCATCTGGGAGAAGATTTCGATCTGCTGGGCCAGTCTCTTTCTTTCTTTCCCTCAACACAAAAGGAAGCATAGAAGAGTTTTTTTTTTTTTTTAAAAAAAAAAAGAATTCTCTTCTTCTTGTAGAGAGAGAAAGTGAGTTTTATGTTAATTTTTTTGAGAGAGAGAAAGAGAGAGATCCCAGATAAGAAATCTTCACACAAACAAACGACCTTCTAAGAACAGTGACATTAAATTTGTCAACATCCGGTCTCTTTTTATTCTCTGCTTTTTCTTCACTTCTTTCTCTCTCTAAAAACATTTCTTTTCTTTTTTTTTTATAATATTCCTTTTACATTTTTTTAAATTCTCAGAATTTTTTTTTTTAATTTTGGAATACATGTGTACAAGTACACCTCCAGAGCCAGTGATAGTCTTAAATTGAGTAGAAACTTTGGATTTATAAAACACTATTACTTAACAAAACAATGCGATCAAGTTTAAATAACGAGTAAAATTACTCACTAGATTGTTGTTAATTGTTTTCATACTACACCAACAAAAACAAGAAAATGAAAGTTTCATTTTCTTGTCAAAAAAAACATGAAAACTTGAAAATATTCAATTAAATTCTTTGGTTTTTTTGGAAGTAATATTCTATTGAGTTTTTACAAGTAGTTGTTAGATTGAATTAAGAGTAATTAATTAGTTCAAAATCACATTCAAGATTTTCCTAATTAAGTAGTGTATAATTGGTTAATACAGCGGACAGCAAGTGGGGCCCACGACACTGTGGAAAGGATGAGGTTTTTCGAAGCGGAGGGTTAAGGTGATAAATGACATCATAAGTTGAGTTTATTTACGAGATTGGGATTTGATATGATCCCTGGTTCTTTGTTTTTGATTGGCTGATCCTCTGCACTGTGTCTTAACTTAACAGGAGAGAAAAGTCTTCTGAAAAAAATATGATAATTAATTCTTATTACACGTGGCTTCTTTTTGCTGGTCATCGAGATCTTCATATTAGTACTGTGAGTGCCTGGTCAATTAGAATGTTTAATCACATTAATTATTACGACCAGGGTTTAAGGTCTTTTAAAAAATATTCCACATCATTATTACATAGAAAAAAAAAAAAAAAGGTTTCTTCCATAATTGACAATTGAAAAAAAATATATATGATATATTAAATGCTATTAGTGTTGCAAATTTTTTTTTTTATAATTTTGGTTACAAGAGTCGATTAACTTACAGTTGCTCTAACTTATATATTTAATTTTAATACCGAATATTACTTGCACTTATAAACTTTTCCTCTCTCTTCTGGGATGCGTGTGATCTTCTCATTTGATGTGCAAGTAACAGAAACTGTAACATAACAAAATCCTTAATTACATGACATAAGGTCATATTTTTAGATAACTTTATAATGTCAAATTTAATATTTAAACATCATCCAAAATGCAGTATATAATTGCACTGCAAATGCTAGCATGTTTTATAAGATGAACAATATCTCTTATCAGAATATAATTATTTGAATCATTTTAAGTTAGTAAAAAGATAAAGAAGTAATTATTGACATTCAAGTCATTATCTTAATACGGGAGAATAAATATTTTTTTATTGTAAATACTTGTAAGTATGGGATAGATTTTATTGATATTTGCCGTAGAGTTTTGAACTAATATAATTATATATACGCTTTTTTAAAATGAATATTTTTTTATATAAGAGTTCTTTTTTATTTTATTGAAACTAAAATAACTGTATACATAACTGGTGATTATTGGTTAATAGATACAGGAAAATCTTGGGATGCTGCCATTTAGGTTGAAAGGAAGAGCCGGGTGCTCCTTTACTTTTGGTTCGGTCATTTCTGGTGTCACACTTAATAAAGCATTTGGATTTTTGTGTATGTAGCGACTGAGAGTTGTCAACATTAAAGGCCAATTACGCTATGGTCTTCACATCCATCTCATTTATTTGGATTTTTTTTTTTAATAATTTGAAAGTATTTTTAAAAAGTGCTTGTGAGTTGTGACTAAAAAGAGCTTTTATGAATGACCAAATTATTGAAGCAAAAAGGCATCAGAATTGCTTAATTTCGATAGTGTAATTTATTTATATAATTTGTTTTCCTTAAAATTATTTTTCTGTCATTACAACATCAAGATTAAGGAAAATGGCGCAAAGGTTGAATGTCAATATGGGTTATATATATCAAGAGTTAATACCTGACCAACTACGAAACAAAATAATAAGGTTTAATGTCTGATGAACTATATGGCAAAATCTAAATGGATTAATCCCAAGGCAAATTCAATTTTTGAAATGAATTTGCTTCGCATGATCATTAGTTATTTAAAAAATTATTGATTGTATTCAATTTTTGTACGTTAAATATTTATAAAATACGATTAACTTAATCATTGGAGTTAAAGATTGTGACACAGTCTTAAGATTAAATCAAAGCGATTAAACTAAGTTTTTGGATCTCACAAGAATCAAAATCCTCGAATCTTGTGAGAGTAGATCATTGTTTTAATATTTCAATTACCCCACCTTCATTTCTAATGAAAATAACTATTAGTCAATTTTAAAAATTCTACTAATATTACATTAAAAAAAATTCAACACCAATGTGGAAGAAATACAGTGGTGACAAATTTGGGTCTGAATTATTATTTCTTTTTTGGGGGGAGGGGGGTGTTAAGGGGGAAAATAAGGTTCAAACAAAATTTTGAAAAAATATATTCTCTATTAAATAGATGGATAGTTAGGGATGGTAATAGTACGTGGTGGGGGTAGGGAGGCCTACTTCATTTTCCATCCCATTAAAATTTCGTCTCCATTCTCCATTCCATCTCCCAATAAATTTAGTGAGGTGGGGATAGAGAATCTCCTTGTTGGGAATGATTTTCTCATCACTACCTCATTCCCCATTTATTTATTTTATTGTAGATATGGATAGATGGTTTTAGTAAATAAAAAAGTAAAGACTTCAATAAAATCATTACCATATTATAAAGTATTCAAATTATTTTTAAAAATCTTCAAAAGGTTAAAATAATATCTTGAAATGATATCAAAACTAAAAAATATTTGAAGATAGCAGTACCTCGAGAGGGAAAAGAAAACATAACAATATTTTAAGATTGAATAAGAATTATAATACAAAGTTTTATTTTTGTTATAACTTAATTATATTAAGTAAAAATAAAAAAATTTTATTAACTAACAATATAATTAATAAAACAAAAATTAAAAACATATTCATATAAAAAAGAGATTGGGGTGGAAAATATAAAATCAAACCTTACCTCATTAAGAATTTAGAAATTATTTTTTCTCATTCCCATCTTATTCTCTAAAAATTATTTAAAATTCTCCCCTATTTGAAGTGGGGACTTACAAGACTCCAAACTTAGTGCCTGTTTGGTATGGCTTATTTAATCGTATAAGCACTTTTTAAAATTTTTTATGGTGTTTGATTATTTTTTTAGTAGAGTTTTTTTAGTTTAAATAAGCTAATTTACCTCTACTAGCAAAAGCCCAAAATTTGAGTTTTTGGGAGTAAAGGTTATAGAGCTTTTCTAAAAATATATAATATAAAAAATATCACGCAGTTTAATGGTTCAAAAGTACTTTTTTTATTGACAAGCAAACACCCAATGAGTTTTTGTCCAAAAACTCTATTAGTATAAGCTCTAGTGCTATAAGCTCTACTGTTATAAACTATATTTAATAAGTTGTACCAAACGGAACCTTACACGAAGGATTTTGTCGTCTAAAAAAAAAAAAAAAAAAGGGGGTGGATAGTTGGATTCAATTGCTCAGAGTTTGAGGCTGGCGCTGGCGCTGAAACCACTGTAGGATCGTCGTTCATCAAGTGCAGCGGAGGCGGTCCACAATAATCAAGCATTATGATTCACCACCAACCATATCCGTAATTAGGGTCTACCTAGGGTACAGCCCACACACAAACATTAAATAATACAACAAAACATACTGCCATGCCATCTTTGCACTAGATTGAGCCAGAAAAAGTCGGTCCATTTATCATGTAAGTAGTCTCTGTCCAGGATTTTGTTGCCAGGTTCTTTCATGGTTTCTTATGTCAACAAAAAATAAAAAAAGGTGGCCCATGTCATCGTCAACTAACTAATCACAAAATTAATTAACTCAGCTATTCATGCCCAACAACATATCTACAAGAAATCAATTTAGAAAAAAAAAAAAAGATTTCAAAATTAAGCAGAATCAGAGTCATATGTAAAAAAATACATTCTCTTAATTAAGTGGGTTGCGAGTCAAGTAAGTTTTAATGATTTTTGAGTCATTAAGAGATATTTTTCTTTTTTGCGAAGACTATAATTTGGAGGTTAATGTGGTCCCTAATGATACTTAAATGGTCACTGTCATGGAAAACGAGTGAAGTTTTGCCTTTTTTCTCAAGTTCCAACTAATGGAAGATTTAGCCTAACCTAACTACGTGAGTGGGTCCCATTTCCATGGCTTTGTTGTGACCCCAGAAAAGCTGAATGTTGACTTGAGTGTTTTGCAATTGTTTGATTTTGGGTCTTATTTCTAATGATTTTATTTTCCACTTGTGGGTGTCTACATTTTATAAATCAAACGCCGTTGATGTCAACCCCTAATTGATGATGAGTCTATTTAACAAACAAACTTATGACATAAATCAATTTTATTGAACAAACCAAAATTCAATTTTATTATTTAAAATATGCAATGAAGAATGTTTTACATATGTATCAATCTAACTAGCAAATTTTTATTTGAGTTGAGTTCAATTTGATTGCATTAATCATTAACAAATACTCAAAACAATCAAATAATCAATTGTCAAAGCAACATTACTCACTCTTTCAATTAAAAAAAAAAATATTAATAACAATAATTTACATAAATGCCTTTTTTTAAAAATGTATAACAATTTTGACGATGAGATTGTTGGAAATAATAAAACAAGGTTAATACACATAATGATAGCAGGATAATGATGTCCATAAATATATTAAAGATAAGACTAAGAATTGTTTTATCGAAGATTAGTCTCGAATTTCTTACTGTATCAACTTTTTTTTGTCTCCCATCATAGAAAGAAAACTAACAAGATTTATGTGCACGTAACGTTTTATATGGTGAAAACCACAAGATCAGATGCACACCAATTTGCACAAAGCTGTCGTTTATTATGATCTAGTTCTACAGCTGCCCAAAACGACATCACATCAAATGCTGCATGTGGATTCTTTAAATGTGAAACAGAAATGCCAAAATTTGTGAAATGTGATTTTAAAGGCAAGAAAAAGAGCCTGAAAGCTTCTTTCCACGGCATGTTTGGTGGGCTTCGACATGGATAATTTACGTATATAGGCTGCTGCTGGTCCACAAAAGAAACCCTCTTCTTGTGAAATTTTATTTGAATAAAGTAGTAGATGGGAATGGGAATATGGGATCTGTTTGTTATTATTCACACATTAGCACCAACGAGGAGGCAGGCATTTACCAATAATTGCAATTTAATGAGATGTCATTGGTGATAGTCACATGGCTAACAACTCCCTATTCCTTCATACTGAAAAATGAAAATTCATCCCGCCTTAGATTTATGAACAAATTCAAATGTCTTTTAAAGTTTTTGATTCACCCACATTTTACTTACTTCGAACAAGAAAGGTAGAGATAAATATAAAATTCAAATATAAATGCTCATAAAATTGTTGTCATAATAATAAAATAATGAAATTATTTTAGTAATGTTTATAGCTTGTACAATTAATTTCATAAAAATTAAGATGTTATGACATGATTGGTTGGATAAAAATAAAAAATAAAAAATAATAATAACGTGTGTCACGTGATGTTTTCATTCAATAACCCATGTAATACCCACATCTATTTATATATATATATATATATAATTATAATTATATCGAGTATTACACGTAATCTTTTTGGTCAAAAGAAAATTTAAGTTTGAAATACCCCTAATTCATTTTAAGATGCAAATGTTTGTTGAGTTTCAATTAGAGGAAATTCATATTTTCATTCACAAGATGGAGAAAAAAAAATTAAAGTTGATCACCTACTTGTCCATACACATCTTTAAACAATTAATAAAAATTCTCAAACATTATATTTTAAAAGTCAATCAATATCTTATATGTATGTAAGATACATTCTCTTCACATAAATAATACATGTGTGAAACTCACATACTGTACATATGAAAAAAACATATGTTATATGTATGTAAGATAGAGCGATCCACTTCAAAATAACACTAAAACTAAAACGAAAGACGTATTTAATTATTTAACCAGTCTCTCTCAAATCCCAATGTGGATCTGCGTCCATGAATCTAGGGCTTCTAAACAACATCCCCATAAAACCAATTGAATAAAATACCCTTCGCTTTTCGACAAAATAACAAAACCGGCCCTCTTAGAGTTTCTCGGACGAAATTACCCCTATACGAATAAGAAGAGTGGTCCCCGCGTGTTTTCGTCACGGCGACTGTTATTACCTCATCTAAAAATCAAGCTGTCGCTCTCAGTCTCACGACTCCCAGAGATGGAGAATCTCATGTCTTTTAATTTCCCGGCTTTATCGAGAAAGTCACGCTGTCTCTGTCTCCCCACCACCTTCAAAGTTTTTACCATTTCCGTCTTTTTATCAGAAACTTCCCATCATTATCCCGGCTTTAATTATCAGTCTTGTTTTGTAACTATACATTGAATTAGTTGATTAAACCCACAGAATTTGCATCTTTAATCTAAGTAAACACCATCATCTCCTGAAAATTGGATTGTATTCTCATTCCCATTTTAAGATCTCCAAAGTCACATGAGATTGAATATATTACATGTATATATTAATTTTTTTTTCACTTTTTTGTTGTCTTTTATTTTAATTTTAAACATTTATTTTCACTTTCTTATTACATTCTCAAATTTCTTTTTTCGTTTAATTTTTTTTTAACAAAACATTTTTATTGTCACTTCTTTCATGAAGTTTTTTTTTTTACTTTTTGAATATTTTTCGATACTTCCTTATTGATTAAATTATCAATATTTATAGATTTTTCTTACGATTCTAGTTATTATTTTTCTCAATAATTCTCGTTGTGTTCTCCTAAATCTCTCAATATTCATTGTCCTATTCTTATGCATTCTCAACAACTATCTTCATTTATAATAATACCCTCAACATTTGTAGTCACATTTTGTATATATTGTTAGTGGCTTAAACATTAGGCAAACAACTGCTTCACTTGATAGATAAACAATCGCTTTACTTCATTTTACTCAACGCAATTAATAGCTAAATAAGTAATGACCATATTCCACATATGTCTCTCAATACCAAATCTACTCTAAATTGAAAAACTAAGCGCCATTAGAATTGCATTATTCTAAACAATCCGATGCAAGTAGTATACTCTAAACAAGGGATTAACTAAAACAAATTTCCATAAGGATATCGGGGATTACCATGTTAATTAATTAATTCATTCATTTTATCTTATTTTTTATAGTAAGTGATTCTATTTATGGTATGTTGCGTGTAATGAAACTATTTCGAAATGAGGAAGAGGTGATCATATCATGTTCACGTGTGGCCTACCACAACTTTTATATGATGAAAATGATCCATTTATGGTGTTCGGTAGGGTCCACAGCGGGGTTTGTCACTGTAACAGTAACGGCCATAATTGTTCATGTCTATCGATTAGGCATCTCTTTTCATTCATTTTTAAAAACGATGGGGAATTTTATTCCCCCTAGTGTATGTAGTCATTTCGAGTTGTGTGGCTGCAGGTGCAGGCTGCTGCTACTACTACTACGATGCATCGCGCAACAGGCAGACTCTTGACACTTCAAAACGAGAGACATTAATTTCGGGCCGAGATGCCCAAAACTGGATTAGGCATTATGAATTGTGCAGCCCAATAGCGTAGGCTAGTCAAATGTGAATTATTCTTGATTATCAGATTACAATCATTACTGTGATTATCTCTGTTAATAGTTGTAAAATCAGATCCTCTCCTAAGTCCTAACTCCTAACTACGAATGTGAGTGTGAGCCAATAATTAATTTAAGGGATTTTAGTGAAAGCAAAAAGTAAAAAATAAAATAAATTGTTGCTAGACAAATTTTGACGTCATAAGCAAGCCAACCACCAGCAGCACCTTGTACGAGGGACAGTCTAATCCAGTAGTTCCAATTGCACGGCTGGCGACTCCATGCGGACTCTGAACTGATTGATACTTTTGGACCATCGACAACATTCGGTACACTCTCTCTTTAAATAATTTCATATCTGCATATTATATTCTGCAATATGCTACAACAACCTGTGGGGCCCATCCGATCTACCAAATTTGTCAGAGGATAAATAATCTGCTGCGGCAGCTCCCCGCTATCGTCACCAAATCTGGATAATCAATAACCGCACAGATCATCAGTGTGCCGTGCGTCCGCCGCAATATCACTTCATTTCTAGCCACGTCAGCGAAAGCAACCGACCCAGCCTTTTTCAACTTCTTGCCCAACCTAAACTATTGGCCAATTTTTTCCCACACGTCGGTCCGCTCACTTCTATTCTATCTCCTGCGACAACCTACGGCTGACACGTACATTAGTTCGGAACCATTTTGTTTTTGTGTGTGTCCCCTTCATAATAGCATGTGGTTAATGTAAAATATGTAGTTAATGCAAGCTTTGACTCGGGTTCCCAAGCAAGGCTTCGTTTGGTAGGTTTCGGATTTGCACAATTAATGCAGAGGTGCAATTTAGCTTTTTAATCCCGTTAAATCCCAATCTTGGGCAACAACAACAACTAAACGATCTCCCAAGACCCACCCATAGTCGTTCTTCTTCCTCTTCTTCTTCTTTTAAAGTTTTTTTGGACAATTATATGCTGGAATTATGGGCAAGATGGTAGCTATTGAAGGCTGTCAAGATAAATATATTTCCAGAGGATCGATGAAGAGAAATAATTTGGCATCGGCTTCCATGGTGACTGCATGCTTCGTGTTCATTGTGTTCTTCTTTGCGCTGGAGAGCAATCTCTCAATCGTATCGAAAATTAACGTATCACGCTCAATCACACATCAAGGTGCGTGTTACTTATTGCAATTTAATTACTATACCCTCTTGTTATTCGCTTTTATTTATTTATTTTTGTTAATCGACATTTGCTGCCACCAACTCGTTTCTTAAGTAGCAATAAAATGATCCGTATATGTATATATGGAAATTCATTATTGACTCAATAACTGCATGCTCTAGCTAGCCTCTAGAAAGTAACAATCCTGAAATCTAGCTAGAACCATAATTTTAGGATTCAAACAGCCAATTGTATATTTACATACATACATAATAGTCTTTGGTTGGGATTTTAATTTTTAATTTAATTATTTGAATAAGAAATGATAAGATTTAATATAACTAACTATCGCTAGAACCTGTCTTAGTGATAATAATAGGCTAATAAGGGGGTTTATTACTGCGCAAACACCTACGTTTCAACATCTTTATGATACTAAACTCCTTATATTGACTTGCTAATATGATTAGAGTATGTAGTTTATTGTGGCGTTTAAGTTTAATTTAAAAATCGGTCGTTAGAAGGCCGCATGATTTATTTTTTAACGTGCAATTTTTCATTATGCATTAAGTGATACCGACGTAATTTTATGAATTCGATTTCTGATGCATTAATTGGGCTAGTGGTAAAGCAAAGAGAATAAAATTTAAAATAAAAATGCATTATTTTGGCTATTGGCAAAGTGAAGAGAATTAAAAAAAAAAAGATACCTTACATCACGTTGGAGATTAATGAATTTATTAATATTTTAATAACATACAATTTTTCAAGTTAAAATTGTTGGCACGTTGCAGACAAAAAGCGCTTGGAACTGAAATCCGCAAGCAAGTGGGGCTCGCTCTTGCTTCCTCAAGGACCTTCGCCATATCCTCAAGGCAGCCAAATCAGCTGCGACCGCTCCCACCAAAACTATGATATTTGCTCAATCAACGGACCAACAACGTTGGATCCCACGACCTCCACATTCTTCCTCGTGGACCCCGCACCAGCATCAGCGGAAAAGATCAGGCCGTACCCTCGAAAATGGGAAAATTACCTGATGCAGAGAATCGAAGAGGTTACTATAAGTTCAGGCCCGTCAAGCCCAAAATGTGAAGTCCAACACAACGTTCCAGCTCTGGTATTCAGTGTGGGCGGGTACACAGGAAACTTCTGGCACGAGTTCAATGATGGGTTCATTCCCCTCTTTATCACCGTCCATTCAATATTCCCAAATCAAGAAATTGTCCTCGTGATCGACAAAGCTCGTGGTTGGTGGATCAGCAAGTACGCAGAGTTGTTGCACGCTTTCAGTAAGCAGCCTATCATTCTGCTGGACAATGATACCGCCACTCATTGCTTTACTTCTGCCACCATAGGCCTTATATCCCATGGATATATGACCGTAGACCCTACACTAATGCCAAATTCAAAAACGTTCGTCCATTTCCGTGGCTTGCTTGAGGAAGCATATTCCCATGGCCGAATTCGGAATCGGAACAATTCTCCGTCGACTCGGCCGCGGCTCATGTTGATGAGTCGAAGAGGTGGCCTCGGACGTGTCATATTGAATCAAGTGGAGGTAAAACGAGTGTCAGAAGATATGGGTTTTGAAGTCACCGTATTTGAACCTACTCCTAAGACCTCGTTGCGTCAAGCTTATGCACTAATAAATTCGAGTCACGCCATGGTCGGGGTACACGGTGCGGCTCTTACACATTCGTTGTTTCTCAGGCCAGGCTCGGTGTTCGTGCAGGTGGTGCCGCTAGGGCTTGAATGGGTGGCCGAGGTATGCTTCGGGACATCGGCTAAGGCTATGGGGTTAGATTACATGGAGTACAAGATCAATGCTGAAGAAAGTAGCTTGATCGAAAAGTATAACAAGAATGATACGGTGATAAAGGACCCAGTTGCATTTCGAGGGAAAGGTTGGTCGGATGCTGCCATGAATATATATTTGAAGGAGCAAAATGTGAAACTCGATTTGTTTAGATTTAGGGAATACTTGAAGAAAGTTTATAAGAAGGCCAAGAGATTCATGGACAAGGGAGAAGGATAATAAATAATAACTCTTTTGTGAGCATGTGGGACGATGTCGCTTTTATATAATAATAAGAGCAACAACGTATATTTCTTGCATCTTAGAATTGTGTTGTAACAACTATTTACTCCATGAAAAATAATTTTAGTCTCATTTTTTTTGCCGACCAACGAGTACTACCCTCTCATGTTTTGGAGGAACTAAGTCAAACTCTCTTACTGTTACAATGGTGTAAACTTTACGTGCCATTTAAAATTTACTCTTGATTTTAGTAATAAAATTTAAATATTTTAAAAATATAAATTAAGTAAAATAACTTGTATACCTTTAATGATTAAATTAAGAGAATAATAAACTGTATATTATGGAGAAGATTTTCTGGTAGAGGAAAAGTCGGGATATCCTTTATATTTGTATATAAGTATTTATTTAAATTGAAATAACATTGGGTTATATGTGTCCATTGTGATATATACGTTTGAATATTACAAAAAAAAATGATTAAAAGGTTCCCTCAAATATATGGGTATATGCGTTCATTGTGATATGTATGGGTTTACTCTTCTAGATACAAATACCATGAACAAATCACTCGGTACCTTAATAATTCATGGCAATATATTAAAGGAAAATTATCAACCACATATCCTTAAATAACACTCGTATCAAACGTGCTACAACATTTTTTAAGTGTATCACTCGTATATTCTAAGTTGACAAAACACTTTTGCCGTCCACCAATCCGTTAACTTCCGTTAGAAAGTTAACAGAATTGTGGAAAATTGACTATTTCGCCCTTGAAACTCAAAATAAGATAAAAAGATAAATTTACCCCAAAAATTAACGTAAATTTTCAATACACAATTTTTTTTATTAACAATACATTTTTATTAAAAACAATATGAATTATTAATGGTACATATTATTAACAATTATCCGTAAAAAAATCCATATTATACCATAAAAAAATACTAACAACATATTATTTACAATTATACATATTATACCATAAAAAAACTTAGTTGGAGCTTGGAGGAGTAGATCTTCAAAAATTTAGGTTAAATTTTGGAGGAGTAGATTCGGTTGTAAAGTAGTTTTTTTGTTCAGTAATTATTAACAACTATCCAATAAATTGGATGCCATGTCATTTTTTACTAGGTAAATTGGATGACACGTCGTTTTTTAAAAAGACTATATTACCCTTATGATATCAGTGCTTGCAAACGACAATTAATAGATTGGTGGACGGTAGAAGTGTTTTGTCAACTTAGGGTATACGAGTGATATATTTAAAAAGTGTTGTAGCACTTTGATACTAGTGTCATTTAAGAGTATATGACTGATAATTTCCCTATTTTAAAACACAACATAAAAAAATTGAGATTATGTACTAAATGCTACTTGCATTTGTGAATCAATTTTTGTTATCAATTAACAAGATAGTTGGTATTCAAACCAAAGCTACAGCATTGCATCATTCCTGGAACTCGAACAGAACAAATAAACATAAGTTATACTGTTAAAGGTCTCAAAATGCCCATTGGGCGCCGATGGCTGACTGGAACACACTTTCATGTTTCCTGTACTTCGTGATTCATGTTTCCTGTACTTCGTGATTCCTGTTTCTTGGGATTTGGTTTAGCGGCTGCTGCACCATTTACTTGAGATGGCTTTGTGAATTTTTCCCTGCATCGAGCCTTGTTTACTGTTTGATTGCTAGCCACCGGCTTGAAATTGTGGAGTTTATTATTGTAGGGATATAAAATAGTTACAATTGTGAAATTTCAATTTAAAAAAATATTAAGAAATTTTAAATCAAGAAAACCTTACAATAGTAGCAACAATAATGATGATCATGATCATGATAACGGTAACGGAAAAAACAAATTGGCCTTGTATGAGAAATATGTGGCGAAGAACGTCCGTTGAACCGACAATCAGAGTCGTCACCAGCTACGCTTGGGCTCAATTTCCCCAAATCATCAAAGAAATAGATCGTAATGCGAAGCATCTATAACAAAAATTAAAGTTAATTAAGCAGATCAAGAACCTTCTGTTGAAATTGATTAAAAAAAAAAGGAAAAGTCAAATGGGAACACATTGATTGCATTCAAATGGGTGGATGGACTTTGACAAGCAAAATGCCAATTTTGAACCGCATGATGAATTTGTCAAAAAAGGAAGAAAGTTGTTGCCGACTTATTAGATTTTTGGTGTGATAGTTTGGCTATAAATTGGAATGTCATTTGATGAGAAATGAGTAGCAATGAGCTTCGGCATTGCTCAAGAAAATAGACATGAAATGTTGACCATTGAGAGAAGCAATCCAAATCCCAGAGAAGGAATCCAAGTTTTGGTGAGAAATTGAGAGAGAGAAAAGTTCTTAAGCATGTAGTTATATTGAAGGAGCATTTGGCTCCTCAATATGGGTATTACGGGTTTGCTTTGTTAAGGGATATTTCTCAGGATTATGTATTTGGGGCTTGGCTGAGAGAAAATTATTTATGAGAGTGTGGTTGTAATAATTTTCCATATAGTGAATATTTTTCTCTGGTTATCTTTTTGACAACGGCTGTGGTTTTTCTCCAGATTTAGAGTTTTCCACGTAAATCTTGTGTTGTGTGATTGGTGTATTCTCCATTAAATTTTTCTGTTAATTTGTTGCTTGACAAATTGCTTGGAGTGATCTTGGGAGGAAGCTCAATTTCCTAACAGTGGTATCAGAGCCAATAGTTTGTACTTGGGGTATACGGTACTGTTTATGTAAAGCATATATGTCAGCAGCTGGTGTTTTTTAAACTTGGTGGAGTTTGATGTTGTTAAAAAAAAATTAATGGAAGAATGATTTTATTGGCTTGTGGAGAATTCAAGTCAAAGGTGTATCCAATCTGGTATGCACAAAGATTTGAAGGTGTGGACAATTTTTGGCACCTCAAGAAAATTGTCAAGAAGGTGGAGTGGGCTCGGCAAATTACTCCAGAATCAGTAAAGGAGATAATAATATTCTCGTAGATGGTGAGTTTCCTTTTGATAGGAGATTGAGTTAGTTCTTTTGGGATGTAAATCTCCAAGTTGCCATGAAAGAGAACATGCTATGATCAGCGGGGTACACAAGTTTGCACGCGGGCATTGGCTTGGTATAAATGCAAGGTGTGTGGTGGAAAAGTTATGTCATGGCTGAAGAATTCTCAGGGAAACCAAGCATGAGAATTGCACCATAAATTTCAGCAAGATATTTTGACATGTGCCGAAAAAAATCTTAGAATGGTTGTTTCTAAGTGGTATACTTTTTATGGTGAAGTATGATAATTCTCTATGTTGAGAATTATGACTGTTGGTGAAGACAGTGTTTTGTAGCAGTAGTTATGAATTTTTTTTTTTTAATCAAGGTGGAGATTGTTGAAATTGATTAAAAAAAAAAGGAAAAGTCAAATGGGAACACATTGATTGCATTCAAATGGGTGGATGGACTTTGACAAGCAAAATGCCAATTTTGAACCGCATGATGAATTTGTCAAAAAGGAAGAAAGTTGTTGCTGACTTATTAGATTTTTGGTGTGATAGTTTGGCTATAAATTGGAATGTCATTTGATGAGAAATGAGTAGCAATGAGCTTCGGCATTGCTCAAGAAAATAGACATGAAATGTTGGCCTTGAGAGAAGCAATCCAAATCCCAGAGAAGGAATCCAAGTTTTGGTGAGAAATTGAGAGAGAGAAAAGTTCTTAAGCATGTAGTTATATTGAAGGAGCATTTGGCTCCTCAATATGGGTATTACAGGTTTGCTTTGTTAAGGGATATTTCTCAGGATTATGTATTTGGGGTTTGGGTGAGAGAAAATTATTTATGAGAGTGTGGTTATAATAATTTTTCATATAGTGAATATTTTTCTCTGGTTATCTTTTTGACAACGGCTGTGGTTTTTCTCCGGATTTAGAGTTTTCCACGTAAATCTTGTGTTGTGTGATTGGTGTATTCTCCATTAAATTTTTCTGTTAATTTGTTGCTTGACAAATTGCTTGGAGTGATCTTGGGAGGAAGCTCAATTTCCTAACACCTTCAGCTTCTCAAAGCTCCTCTCTCAATCTAAAAGCGTCTGATTCAGAAGATGGATGCTCGGCATTTTGATATTGGCTGTGGAGAATCTTTGATAGGAGAAGAGAAATGGTGACTACAGATGCGAGCTTTATTGATTCGTCGTTTTGTGAAGAACAACTTGCGTTTTGTGTTCTGCCTTTCGTGTGAAATGGGCATACGACACGTCGATTGTTTGATTGTTCTGTTTTTCACTTTTTTTTTAGTAGTTTTTTTTTTTTTTGAGAGGTAGTAGTATGTTTTATTTAATAAGGGCAAATCGGCTTCTTTTTTAATTTTAAAACCTAATGCTTAATTTAGAAAACATCAAATGTGTTTCATGTTTACACTAACTGTGATTTATATTTGAGACGTATTTATTATTTGATAGTTTTTATACCTATTTTTGTCATGCATCAGATAAGATTTTGGCTGTCTTGGGTACGTAACAACTTAAGTCCAGATTCTTGAAATTACTTTTCCTAGAAGTATTCAACGGATTTAGGGGGGGAAAATCTGATACATATCTGGGTCATGTTAATAATTTTGGAAGGACTATAATTGCATTTAAACTGATTTATATAGTGCAGATATGCTTAACGCTTCAATTACGCAATATATATGTATTCAAGATGAAGAACAAAAGAAGTTTAACGGCCACAGCGACTTATTTCTCAGTGTTAATTTTCTTTCTCCATTTTACTTCCACACCTTTCACTGATTCAAGCCGATTTCAAGGTGGATAGATTAATCCTTTTTAGTTCCGTCTTTGTTTTTGAATAGTTTTTAATCCGCATAACGAAAACGTTTTTGTTTATTATATGTTTGAGTTATTTTGTATGACATATATGAATTGAAGTGAATGTATGCGGCAAGATTCTATTGGAGGGTTTCACTTGGTTGTATGTTCTGATTACAGAATTCAAGGCTTGGGCAATGAAACTGAGGCCTGCGGCACTTTCACCAGCAAAATCAATCACTTGTGATCGCTCTCACAGAAGCTATGATCTCTGCTTGATCAACGGTTCAGCGCTCTTCGACCCCAAAACTTCAACATTTTTCTCCGTAGGTCATACGGATTCGACTCCATCACAGCCATCCTTACGAATCAAAACTCAGCCTTACCCCCGCAAATCAGACAAATCAGCAATGTCCAAAGTCAAAGAGCTTACTATCACCACCTCCGCTCCACCTAACCTTTCGTGCGGAGTCACACACACTAGTCCAGCTTTAGTGTTCAGCGCAGGCGGGTACAATGGAAACTTCTTTCATGAATTCATGGACTGCTTCGTTCCTCTCTTCATCACCATCAATTCCCACTTCCCTGATCAGGATGTCATCCTCGTCATAGCTGATTGTAACGATCAGTGGGCCCGAAAGTATGCCCAGTTACTTCCTCGATTTACGCGCCACCCGATAATCAACATTAACAATCAAGCTATCACACATTGTTTCCCATCAGTAACCTTAGGGCTTATATCCCATGGTCGGATGGTCATAAACCCCACGTTGCTACCAAAACCAAAAACTCTTGTGGATTTCCAATCCTTCCTGGCGAATGCTTATAACGAAAATACTAATACCTCTTCATCGTTTCATCACACAAAACCTAAGCTTGTTTTGGTAAACAGAAATGTTAGGGTTGGGCGCACGATTTTAAACCTAAGAGAAGTTAAGAAGGCAGCTGAGGAATTAGGCTTTGATGTAACAATCTTTGAGCCAGAAGAAAGCACTTCATTGGCTGACTCGTTCAGGTTTATTCATGCTTGCCATGCAATGGTGGGCGTTCATGGCGCAGCGTTGACACATTCTTTGTTCCTGAGGCCAGGCTCTGTGTTAATGCAAGTGGTGCCAATTGGGACACAATGGCTATCGAAGGTGTATTTCGAAAAGCCGGCTAGGGTTTTGGGATTGGAGTACATAGAATATAAAATTAAACAAGAGGAGAGTAGCTTGGTGGAAAAATATGGAGCCAATGACTTGGTGTTAAAGAACCCTCAAGCTTTTGCTGGAGCGAATTGGAGCAGTATGCGTGTGTATCTCAAGACACAAAATGTTAAGCTTGATATAGATAGGTTTCGGATATACTTGAAGGATGCTTATAAGAAGGCCAAGAAATTGATGGACAAGGAAATTAAGTTAGCGTATTGAATGCTGCTTGTATCACAAGGTATTTTTTTTTTTAATGTAATTTTTATGTGGCTTTCATGTTAATTAAAATATAGTATAGTTGAAATAATTTGGTTGTCATTTCTTCACTTCCACGGTGAGAATTAAGGTAACTAGACTATCCTTTATGGATAACATAGTGTGTGTGTATAAATGTATTAACATTAAACTTGAATTTTACAGTGTGTCGGTTATCTAAACCAAATAATTCTCGATGATTGTAAATTCATGGCAAAAGAAAATGATAAGATCATATTAGAAAGGGCCAAGGGAGGCGTTCACCATTTGCGTAAGTGACAAAACGAATGATTGAGGAATTAATGGTTATGAAAATTTTCATGGAAGAAAATTGGGATCTTTGTCAACTTTTGAGCTGGCAAATGCATCTTCTTTTGCCCCACCATGTGGAAATTAGTATTGGAAAAGCTAGCATCCTCGATGCCTTTATTTGATCATCAAATAGTGATAAGATGGACCGTGATCATAAAGTAATATTGGCTACGAAAGGGTATATTAGATAAATACTTTATCGATCGATATTCGATAAATACTATGTTACAATTAATGTAACATACATATTCAATAATAACCACACAAATTATGTGGATCCATCATTTATGTGGTTGTTATTAAATGTATATGTTACATTAATTGTAACATAGGAGTTTCAATTCTTTCAAATTACTTTTTATAATGTATATAGCCTACAACAGTGAGTAGTATAGTATTTTTCAAAAAACACCCCCGCAAACCCATCGATATGGCTGCCAAGCTGGCGCCAACCCTTAACCTGAAATTCCAAAAACACCCTCACGCGAGTGGTGATTTTCCATCGAAAACAGTGAGCGCCGCTATTTTGACAGCACACTTACACATACATGTCTACCAATGTCTTGTCTTGTCTCTCTATAAATGAAACCTGTGAGGCGAAGACAGTAAGTACTTTCAGTGGCTTGTACTCACACAAAAGAGCTTTGCGTGTGTGAGAGAGAGATCCAAACAGAGAGAGTACTTAAAATTTAGGGAAAAAAAAAAGAGGGAAATGGAGAAAGCGCTAACAAAAGTGAGTAGCTTAAAGGTAGGAGGCTCATGGATCTCGAAGAAAGCTAAGGAGGAGCTCTCTAACATCACTCAAGACATCAATGTGCGTTCTGATTTTTTGTTTTTAAATTCATTTTCTTGTACAAGTTTCGCTCTTTAATCTTGTAATTAAAGTAAGCACATCATGTTTGCTTGTTATTGTTATTGTTTACTGATGGGTTTTTGGTTATCTGTTGATTTTGTCAATGTGGCTTGATTGAGTGATACCCACTTGATTTTGCTGGGTTTATTTTTCATGGGAAATTACTAGTGGAGTGTAAGATCTTTGGATTTTTCTTGAGTAGGGATGGATTTGTGAGATGGGTTTCAATTTGTCGATTGCTCTTTCGTTTTGGATAAAGTTGGCATTTTTTTTTCTGAAACTCGTTTCATTTTGTGTCTCTTCGTTTGTTTCTCCGTGTTCTGTTTACAATTTCAAGCCCTTCAGATTTTTGTTTGGATTAATGAGACATTTCGATCCCTTCTATATTCTAATACATTAAAGAAAACAAACTATGATTTACAGTCATTTCGTAAATGTGAAATCTGGATGTAATCAATCTTACAGCTCCAGTGCTTAACTGCTGTTTATACTGCTCAAAATTCGAGTAAATATGTTGTTTATCGATTCGTAAAGTTTCTAACGGTTTGTTGTGATGAAATCAGATAAAATATTCCCCTCTTTCCCACTGATTTTCTGTAGTTACGAGCTATTGCAATTTGCAACAGCTTTGCATCTTACTTTTAAGTGAGTTATTTACGGTTGAGGTGAGAGATGAATGTAAAGAATCCAATCGTGTTTCTTTGTTAAACAAATTGTTGACCTAAGTAATTGCCTAGAACTAGAAGTGATTTTAACTTTCGATATCTGTAGTGTAGGCCAGTTAGCAGGACTTTTATCATTTAATAGATTTGATTTGTATAATAGGGGCTGGAAACTGGAAAAATGTTATTTTGAATGCTTTTATATCTTATCAAAAGAAAAATAGATAAGGAATCTCCTTTTATGGAAGATAACATATTGCATCTTCAATATTTCTACTTGGTAGCCCTTATTCCCTTAGAAGATTGCATCAGAAAGGGGCATTTTTATTCTTTGATATGAAATTTTGTCATCATTTGGAATGTGGTGTAGTTTAGGTATGATGGTACTACTTTCTTTTTTCTAACAGCTTTCACATTGTTGCAGACTATCTCCAGTACTGTTGAAGAGAAGGCGAAATGGATTTTCAACAAGCTGAAAGGTGCAAGTGCTAAATTTTACTTGAATTTGTGTATGTCGAAGTATAGAAAAAAATGTAACCTAGAAATGACTAAATATGGAAGAAACCCTTGTCTTCGCTTGTGAATATACTCTTTGCATAGTGCTCATTGTGACTTTCTGATACTTAGTCTCATGGAATGCATTCTATCAAAAGGACACTAGAATATGGTAAATGCATTCCAATCTTCAGCATTTTCCTTTGCTTGTTTTTTTTTTTCACTTTAAATAATTAGGAAATGCATGTATGCTGCTAATGGCAAGATGCTTATGTATGCACTTTCCCCATCACAGGAAAGCCCACGAAAAGCTTGCCAGAACTTCTTCGCGAGTACAACTTACCAGCAGGCCTCTTTCCCCAGAACATAATCTGTTATGAATTGGATGAAACAAAAGCCAAACTGACTGTGTACTTGCCCTCGGTGTGTGAAGTCATTTTCAAGGACTCCTCAGTTATAAGGTATGCAACGCGGGTGAAAGCGAATCTAATGAGGGGAAAGCTCTCAGGTATAGAGGGAATGAAGACTAAGGTCCTTGTATGGGTTAAAGTCACATCTGTTTCCATTGAGAGCTACAAGTCCGATAAGGTATGGTTCACAGCTGGAGTGATGAAATCAAGGCCAAAGGATGCTTATTTAGCCCTGCAGAATGCTATAAGAGTTGAAGAATTTTGAGTTCTAGTATATTCATTATTGCTGTTGCTGCTGGAGGTTGATGGCTTATATATCTAGTAATATTTTAGATAGATCAGGCAGTAACACTGTTCATCATCTTTATGAGAAACAAATTGGACTATGTTATTGGCTCCATTTTTGAAATCCCATGGATGGCTTACATTTAGCTAATAGCGTATTTAGGATTTGGTGACGATGTATTTTTTTATCTTCATGCTTCTTTTCCTACATTTGTAGGGAATGATTAAGCAATTATTAATATTTTTTTTGACGAATCCTTGTGATCAAAGGACTAAATCGATTTAGTAAACTTAGTTGTAAGTTCTTGCAACCAAGGAAACAGAGTTAAGGTAGGTATAGGAAACTGAGTAACCTTCTCCTACTGGCTAATAGGTTTTGGTAAAAAATCTCTCTTCCATAAGTAGACACGCAGAAGCATAGTTCTTGAAGCAGAGAGAGTAACAAGAGCTAGAAAAAGGCTTGTACTATACGGTTTATGGAAAACTCAAACTCAAACTCAAGAGGCAATCTAATCATGACTTCGCTTGAACAAAAGCATCAGAAATCTCAGAGGAAACGGCCAAGGACGCAACAACAGGGACAACAGCAGATAAAGGGAGAAGAACACAATCGGAAACCCGAACAAAATCTTGTTCTTGGCCGTGAATCCAACATCGACAATTCAAAACTGACATCTTTCTTAGTGCAAGAAGACTCATTCCTCACGCCGTGGAATTGGAGTGGCAACAATAAATCCGAAGGAAAGGATGGCCAGAATCATTCTACTTCTAACTCAAGGATTGGAGAGCAACAGCGCCTCCACTTGGAACCTGGTTCATATTTCAGTTACAATGTGTGTGAGGATGCACTGCCTTATTTTTTCAGTGTTGTAGTTAATAGAGTAACTTGACCAACTTGTTTTCATTCTTGTTTTCACTTTGCAGCTGTTTTCAGTCACCCGGAGCATGAAAGCACAGTAGAATCTAATTAGGACCCAATCTGCCGCAGGTGTTAACATATATGTATATTTAATTAACCAGAGCAATGTTATCATTAATATATATATATATATATATATATATATATATATTGAATGAGCAATATACTGTTTTTAAAGACAATTACTAGTTGCTACAAATAAATAGTAACAAATCGATTTGCACTATATATTGAATGAATTCAGGTATAGTGGCTTCATTTAGCTGTCAAAAGTTTCCTAATCTGCATGCCAAATCAAGTGATACTCCGGTCGAATCACGAACGATCTCATATACTGAAATAACATTCTCAATAGTCAACAGGAAAATGATGCACCACTCCAGAAGATCTGACCGCCTATTTTGTATAACTTCTTGAAGGAAATGAATGTTGTGCTGCAAGACGAATGTTGTTTATAATGATAAACAAAAGAATATCACGATGCAGTTGAATCATTACCATCACAGCCAAGTAATTGTGAAACTTACGCACATCATAAAAAGAGAACCAATATAGAGCCCCAAAACACATTCCAAATTTTGATCACAATGAAATTGAGAGAAATTTGCTGATTTAGTTGTTTATTGTTTCTAGGAGGTGTTTTATTATTTATGCGGAGGTGAAATAGCTATCTAATTATAGCATTGCGCATTTGGCATTTTGATTTAAAAAAAAAATCAGCACCAAAACTCTCAATTGTTTTCCAAACTGAAAGGGTAAGATAAATAGTTCTTTAAAGTTCGGTATAAGCCAAAACAGAAATACACATTCTTAAGGGATAAGAGCTGACATACCTCCACAAATTTCAATTTGAAATCCAGATTTCCAAAGCGTTGTGCAACCTCATACTCCTCCCTAAGGTACTCATATATTTGAGCATATTTTGCATCCCTCCAAGCAATTTCTGATCTGAATAACAAAAGACATCATGAAAAGGGAGAATCAATCATGATTCACAAAGAAAGACTCCTATCAAAATTCAGGATGCTTTTTCTTCACTGGAAAAGAAGGTGAATATTTTAGGAAAACCATCTCTCACAAAACCCACCCAAAAAGTACAAAAGAGGGAAAAACTAAATGAGAAGGATCCCCTAATTCATGATGACATTCATGCCTCATGTAACAAATAATCACTGTGGAATATACAGTAGGCATGTCGACTCTTACAAGTCTGTGGGAGCACACAGGACTATAGAAGTTTCAGGTCCAAAAGAGAAATTTCAATTTCATTAGGTGGTGTAGAAGAAGACTTGAAACTCATCGGATGCAAAGAATTATCTAACCACCTAAAAAACAAGCATTGGCAGTTACCTTTCAAAAAGACCCACTTTGAGAATTTCAATTTCATTAGGTGGTGTAGAAGAAGACTTGAAACTCATCGGATGCAAAGAATTATCTAACCACCTAAAAAACAAGCATTGGCAGTTACCTTTCAAAAAGACCCACTTTGAGAATCACATCGGCTAGATTTGAATTAGCCTTCCCCACAAGTTGAATAAGCTTTGTCCTATCCATTGTGAAAGTTCCAGTTTTTTCCATTGCACGGTTTATGCCTGCAAACTCTTCAACCAGACAATCAACCTGAGAGACAAAGTAGTCCAAAGCCATGCTTTGGCCAAGCACACTTCCGATAACGCGGACACTATCAGTATCCAAATTCTTAAGAACAATGTAGTCTGGGCCGCCCTGCATGTCCTCAGCCAACAGTGGCTTCTCTTTTATTGCATAATCTAAATCAGGATTTCAACAACCAAATACAATTAGTATCACACACACCCAGAAACTTTCCTAGCTAAGGAGAAAACGTGAAAGGAAATTGTAGAAGCTTCGCATGGAAGAACAAGGAAATCCAAAGTTTTAATGTCTATGATTACACATACACACACATATGAGATGAATTTGAAGAAAACAGAGTCTAAATAAGAAACTTACCATCTTTCCTCATCTCAGGGAGCATTCCAGATGCATGTCTTCTAATAATATGCAGGTAATTTTCAACTTCATGATCCTCGATATTAAACAGAACAGCAGATCCATAATGGAACACAACCATGTAACGGCAGTGGCTCACATTCCCGTGGACTCCAAGCGCCTAAATCATAGTGACATGTTAACACCGAAAAAGAGGAGGAAAAAAGTGAACAAGCAAACAAATTAAGAGCCATAATAGATTTTATTATTTTATATTTTAATTTTGAAGATCTAAAACTAAAACCATTGCCTAATGACTAGTGGTATTATAAATCTAGCTACAACAACTACTAGACCCAAACAATTACTTCTTACATCTAACAACTCAAAATTAAAGGTAAAAAAAAAAAAAAACACGATTAACATGGTAATTAAGTTAAACAAAGTTGAATGAACACGTTGTTCCTGAATAATCTTACAGAAATTTCTGAAGGAAAATCGGAGTATCTGAGGGCAATGTATTTGGTTGAGCGAGAGGAAGGAGGAACAACATGGGTCAAATTCTCGGCTTGCATGCTCTTCAAATCGATACTGCCAAAACCATGAATCTGAGAAGCCAAATCATAGTAAAAAAAGGGCGAACGATAAAAACCAAAATAGGCAATGCAAAGCTATAAAACTGGTATTTCTTCTTCAACAAACCCAAGATATGATCAGGCTAACCTGGTGGAAAGAAAGTAAGCTTTAACGGGTATTTTTCCAATTTCCTCATCTTCGTCGGCGAGTCCATAATTAGGGTGAAAATCAACCGAACCAGAATCTAACTCGGTGCAAAGTCGGTGTGGGATTGCAGAAAAATGTCTTAAATTGAAGAAGAAACAACGGTCAAATAAAGGAGATTTAAGGGATTGAAGATGTTCTAGATGGGAAAAAAGGTTAAAGTTGCAATTTTCATGAGTGCGGGCCATGTGGGTGAGGAGAAGAGACGGTAATCGCCATCTACCCATTCACAGTGTAATGTGTAAATGGGATTTTCGCTGTTGTGCTCAATGAATTATGCAGGAGGAGTTGGACATGGCAAGTGTTGTTGTGTTGATTTTGTTTTTGGTCAGCTTTTGCAGCAAGTGAGGAAAAAATGAGATCTGTTCTTCCCTACAAACTTCAAAGACGGCTTTCTAGTTCTCGTGTTGTGCAATCGTATTTTTCTTCTATTGAGAAAGCAAAACATGCATATTGATGGAATTTTTTTCTTTGAATAACCTAATTCTAATTTCTGAAAGATTGTGGTTCTATAAATAAATATTTAGAAAATAAAATCTTTCTTTTATTAGACTAATTAAGCCTAAGCTATGTTATATATTTGGCTTGTGCTATTTAATTTTAATATTTTGACATAAATTTTTATCCATTAATTTTGAACAATCTAATTATAAATATTGAAGGTACAAATAATATTTAATAATGTATATTCATCAACTATTAAATTTTACTGTGTGTATATTTATATGTATGTATGTATGTATGTATGCCTGTATATATATAATAAAAATTTAAAATTATCCTTATTAATTGAGAAATAAAATTATTAATTTTAAAGAGATTATTATTATTACCAGTTATATTAAAATAATAAATAAAAAACTAAAATTAATAACATAAAATATTTATTATAGTTATCAATTATTATATGCACACAATAAAAAAATATTTTATGTTAATGTTTATAAATATTTAAATAAAATTTATTTAATATTATATCTAATTTAGTCATATATAATTTTTTAATAATTTAATGATAGAATTTAATAAATACATATGACTATTTTTAAAACTGACAATATTTTTAAAAATAAATTTTATTAAATATTTAATTAATTTTTACCGTTGATTATTTCTATAAGATAATTAACAGTAATTATTTCAAAAATTACAGCATTAACAAATTGGCTCTGAGACTTAGAAACCAATTTGTGTTCTGCCCCCTACAATTTTTAACACGAATTAAAAAAAAAAATTGCTAATATTGTCAATTTATATAAATACAATAATAAGATCGAACATTAAACGTCATCGTTTGGCACGGTTATGTGCAAGTGCTCCCCAGCAGTCGAAGAATCAGCCAAGTGAGCAAAAAGCGTAGCATTTGACAGAGAACGAGAATTGAGAAAATCGAGAATGGCAATATCAGGGGACTTGAGGGTCGCCGCAACACTGGCATCTTATCATCAACACCCACTTCGTAGCTCGTTACCTTCTTCAAAGGTCCTCAATTCTTTCTTAATTTTTCTTATCCTATTTATCCTTCTCCTGATACGGGTCTCGTGAAATTTGCCCAATATACTTTTTATTAATATGCTTGTTTGTTGATAAAATGAAGTACATACTTGGATTTTTAATGAATGAGTTTAGGTTGGAGTGATAATTGCTTTTTGTGTTTTGTGTAATTTAGGCTCATTTCTTGGTTCAATTTAAATCAGTAAGATCTTATGCATGTGTAGCTTAATTCAGTTTCTAAGTTAGCACATAAATGTAAATATAGCGCATTATTATACTCAGATTATAAGCTATCTCCTTATTAGCTTGATAATGTTTCAGTTGTTCTTCTGACTTTTCTGTTTTGCCACTCTGTAGAATTTAAGAGCAACTATTGTTGAAAACTTTATTTCATTTATTCTTATTCCACTGGTATGCCCATCTAGACCTAGTAGTGTGTAATAAAATCTCATAAAAGGTATCGGATAGCAAGAAAAGTAAATCAATTAATTTCTCAGGCTTTGTATTGATTCTAAATAGGCAGTTTCTATTGTTATCGTGATTTTTCGTTTCCATTTTTCTTTTGCGATATTCAGTTTTTAAATGTTTTTTGTGTTTTGGAGTGAATCATCTGATACTGAGGGTTTTGGTGTTTCAGACTAGTCTGTTGTGTGCAGCTAAGGTCTATTCCTTGTTTACTTGGCAATAACAACCGACTAATTAGTCATGAACTATGAAGTTTTATATAACCATGGACAACAAATGCAAAGACATAATGGTGCCTGTTGACATGTAAGGGTTATAACTATGGTGGCGATTGGTTGTAGGTGTCCATCATAGGTGGCTGTAGTGAAGTCAGATGGGAATATATTTGGAAAGTGATTATGTTTAACTGATTTCATAGCTAATGAAGAATGCTTCACAGAATGTACAGTGAACTTCAAAATTTTCAATTTTTTGACTACGCTGGTGAACGTGGCCATAGTGCTGGTGGGGATGGTGGTATTGTTTCTGTTTTCCTCAATTTATTCTCATCATTGTTACACAACATCAAAAACAGCATGTTGGCCCAGCTATGGGGAAGCTAATAAGTGCATGGTTGTCTGGTTAAATCATGATGATCTGGGATGTCCAAATGCTATTTAATTAGTTTTTGTTGTTGTCATTGATGAAATGTGCTGTTGCAGAGGATAAATTTTGGTTCCTCTTAATTCTTGGATTGAATTGGATTCAAAGTAATATGAAGGGTTAGGCAGGCTGCTTTTTAGTATTCATACTGTATAAGCTATTTTAAAAGTAAATAAATGCCTAGCAACACTAAACTATCTCATATAATCTACTGTTTTGTAGGTAGATTTTGCTGGTTTCCCTTCTGAAATCACACCCAAATGGCCTGGCATGGCTATTGATAATTGTAGCATGCGTCAATCTAAACTGTTTTCTAGGATCTCGGGTGATTATAAGCTCTCCCCAAATCCCATTAGTCATGAAGTTGAGAGTTTCCTGCTCAATGCAATAAATATGAGCTTCTTTGATCGTCTAAACTTAGCTTGGAAGATAGTATTCCCATCTCCGACAACCAGAAGAAACTCGAATGCAAGGATTGCCAAGCAGCGATTGCAGATGATTCTCTTCTCTGACCGATGTGCTGTTAGTGATGAGGCAAAACGGAAGATTGTGAACAACATTGTGCATGCTTTATCAGATTTTGTGGAGATAGAATCACAGGATAAAGTTCAGCTTAATGTCTCTACTGATACAGATCTCGGTACCATTTATTCTGTCACTGTGCCTGTACGACGGGTGAAGCCAGAATATCTAGATTCTTATGATGTGGGAACGATAGCAAATGTTGAGTACAAAGACACCGGAGAAACCTCTGGTTCTGTAGATGTCAGGTTTGATTTCTTTGTTCCAGATGAATAACTGCTTGGTCCTCAACTTCCAAGTGTCGAAGAAAACAATTGTGTTTCCCAGTTTGACAAGTTTATGTTCAGATGTTTCAATGTTTAGTCCTCAAGAAAACTTTACACTTGTGTATATAATTTAAATTTCGTGTATGATAGTTAGTAATTTTGCTCTGTGAGATTCTAGTTTGCTTGGATGTTCAGTTTATGTTTAGAAATAGATGGCTTGTTTCTCCTAGCCTGGCATTAAAGTTTTTTAACTCTTAATCTTAGTATGGGGAAAGTCCGGATGGAGAAATCCAATAAAACTTTTTTTTACAAGTATTTTGAAATTTGTTTCTTATTTACATAATAATCAACACGATTTTCCTCAATTTTAAAATGTATATGGGAATGCAATAAGATTTGCACGGGGCTAGGATGATTGAGAAACACCACTTTTGCAACCTTTTTTATTTTATTTTATTTTTGAATCTGCAAATCTTACGCTAGTATTTTATGAACTACAATAGAAAATGCACTACAAGTAGGCAAGTCATGTTAATAATCACTTTACCAAAAGTTATTTATTTTACTGAACGTAAAAGAACAAATTCATTTACAGATTTCATACTACAAATAATTTTCAAAATAATAATAAGTCAATCAGGCAAAGGGTCGTGCTACAAAATTAGGACCGATTAATACACTGCTCTTAGGAGTTAGAAAATAGAAACAGACGGCAATGGAGAAAATTTCCTTCCCGGGTTGAATTTGAAAAGCGAGGGGTAGATTAGTAAATCAATATTATATTGCAATTTTATCCCCAAGATGTAAATTTGGGCGGGAAATTTTCAGGTTGAAAAACAAATCCTCGTCAATGTTCACATTTATCAGACAATTAGTAAGAGGTGTAGAGTAGAACTAGGGTTTCTGTTTCACTTAACTGAGACTGAGAGATTGACAGATGTGTTGAGTTCATTCTCTTGATTTTCGAAATGAAAGGCTTTCGTTTAGAGTTCGAGAAACCGATTGCAGACGCAATTTCCAGGATCCGATTCGCTTCGCATTCTAATAATCTCCTAATTTCTTCTTGGGACTCCGTGAGCGTCCTTTTCACTTTTCGTTCTCATTTTCTTTTTCTGAGAAATATTATTACAAACTGCACTTTTACATTTTATATATAACTCGTAATTTCTTTTTTAATTGTTTATTTCTAGAGCCTTCGTTTGTACGATGTGGATAGTTCTCAGCTCAGGTTAGAATCCCCCGGGGAGCCTCCACTTCTCGATTGCTGTTTCCAAAACGACGCCGTTGTTTTCACCGCCGCCTCTGACGGTTTCATTAGAAGGTTCATTTACCTTATATCACATTTTCTGGAGTTTTAGTTTCTTGATTTTATTGTGATTCTTAATTTAAATCATGAGAAATATATATATATATTTTCTGACATGTGATTTTAAAATGTGAGAAAATTTGAAAAAAATTTAAAAGTGTGTGATTTAATAGTATTGTGAAATTAAACTTTAAAACTGCACGGCCTTTTGTAAAATTTCTTACATTTTAAAATCTTGAATTGGAAAATATATTAAGTCTACTACTAAATTTTCATTTTATTTACATAAAATTTGCAACTACAGAAAAAATATATATAAAAAATAATTATTATTGTTTTTGGTTTCATTTAAATACTTATACTGGTATCAAAGTTTTGATTGTGAATATCATTATTACAGGTGCGACTTGCATTTGGGAATTAATGATGCTGTTGGAAATCATGACGATATTGCAACCTGCCTTCAGTTTTCTGAAGAAACTAGTGAGCCACTATTTCCAATTTAGTGCTTCTACCATGTTATCTTGTTTGGGCTTCTTTTGTCGAACAAGTTTTTATCAATAGTTTTCAGAAATACAACTGCGGGAGATGTGAGGAGCCCTATGGTTTTTATTAACGTGAGTTACGTAATTCACTCTCTTGGGATGTGGTAGGCCAAGTAGTTACTGCTGGTTTGGACAAGAAGATAATGTTTTGGGACATACGCATGGGGAGAGCTTCGGGAAATTTAGATGCAGACGTGGCGTCTATGTCGCTCTCTGGGTATGACTTGATAGTGGCCGTTGGAGCATCAGTAAATATGTATGACTTACGATATTTAGGCAGGTCTGTTCAATCAAGTGAATTGCGTATGGATGTACAAATAAAATGTGTCAGTTCAAATCCTTATTCTAGAGGTATTAAAAATGTGGGTTCTCACCTTTGCATGTCACATTTATATCAGTTATGCATGAGTGATTCAGATTTTAAGCATGCACTCTAGTGTTCAAGATTTCCAGATTTTCAGATCAGATTTCTGATATTGATGTTACAATCACACCAAATTTTCTTAATTTATTCTATCACTTATTGGGGAATTCATGTCCTTGCAGGACATGTGGTTGGATCAATAGATGGGCGGGTAGCAGTTGAGATCTCTCATCCATCTGATTCAAATAACTCAGGGTCAGTTTTTAACTGGTATTTCTTCAAATCATAAAGATGATTCTTTGTACATTCTATAGACATTGTTGTTGCTTCTGTAGCACATGAAAAACTAAGGAGATCGTAGATGAATTCCAGTTAAAATTTCACAGCCAGAAGTACTTGTCTTATCTGATATTTTTGTTCATTCTTGGTTGTTGCATGCTATCATTTGTGTTGAAAAGGTGAATCTTCTTTTGTTGATTTTTGAGAATAGAATGACTTTTAGAATGTTTCCAAAACCCTACCATAGTATTTGGTATTAAGTTTCATGTTTTCAATTTTCTGTTGCAGGATTGACAGGCCATTGTATAATGAAAATCATTTGCTCAAGCATAGAGCTAAAACTAGCTCCTGACAACCTCTATTTTTTATTTAATTGTTTCATGATGGGTTTACTTTCAGATTTCAAAGCCAAGTTGTTTAGAACATTGAGCATGCTATTTGGTGTGGACTAAAATGCTGTTTGAGATGTAGTATATTTTCAGTATGCTTGTAGGCCACGTTATCTTACGTGTCTTATACTCTGTGACAGATACATGTTCCGGTGTCATCCAAAGTCCAAGGATGGAAGACATCATCTAGTTCCTGTGAACGATGTTGTATTCAGTCCACTGTATGTGCATTTCATTCTGCGGCTTCTTCTCATAGATTTTTTGATGTTATATTGATGATCAGATGTTTTTGATTTAGTTCTCGTGGTGCTTTTGTTACTGGTGATAACGAGGGGTATGTTGCTGCATGGGATGCCCAAAGTAGACGAAGATTATTTGAGGTACGTTCATCTCATTTTTGAGACTTTCCACATGATGGTTCTCACTGTGCATGTAATGTCTGATTCGTCAGTATATAAAAACTACCCTTGTTAGATTTTAATGCAAATCATAACATCACCTCTATTAAAAGAGATCAACATGTTGAATCATCTGGCTCTTTAATTTGGAAACTGATGAGTATTGTTATCACATCATGTAGTACGATAATCTGGATATGAATTTCGTTCTATGCAAATGATACCTTCAATCAACGTGCATGTGCATATACAGTTCTTGCGTTGCCCTAACATTCTATTGCTTTCAGTTGCCTAGATTCTCAAATAGTGTGGCATCATTATCATACAACCATGGGGGACAACTTCTGGCTGTTGCATCAAGCTGCACTTACCAAGAAGCTACTGCAATGTTAGTGATTACCTTGTTCTTTTCTTTTTGTTCTGTAAATGATTTTTCAATTTGACTGTTACCCTCAAATTGTCATTGACAATATAGGAGGTTGGGGCTTCACTTCAGATTTGTTCATGTTTTTGTGTGCACTTGTTGCAGAGAAGAGACGCCTCAAATATTTATTATCAGAATAGATGACATCCAACAGCAATCAGCTTGTGTTGGAAGCTCTAGTAGGCATTGATACTGCAAGGTATCCTTCCAAAGAAGGTAACGATGAAAGTCTATAAAGGTGTCACTTACTGATTAGCACTGCAGCTGCAGCTGTGTGGGCAGCACTGAGATTTTGCAATTTGTCCCATATTTCAGCAAGACGCAAGCACTCAATTGTTTGATTGATTAGATATGAAGAATTAGATTATTAAAGCCCGTTAACATCTCCAATACTTGTATCAAAAGCAAAAATCCTGGAAATATTTAAGTGCAGGAACAGTAATGCTTAGATTTTGGAAGTGTGCCTGTTGGCAAATGTTGTTTGTAGGTTGATTTTTGTAATATTCCATGTCCCCTAAAACGGATACCACTTCGATTGACTGGTTTTGTTGTTCAGCTATAAGCCTATAACTAACAGTCTTCAATTATTGCTTACACTAGTTTGCATTGCAAAAAAAAAATATTTACATGATAAATGGTCATCTTGAGCTTTGATTGCCTATTGAGATCTTTGATAAGCAAATATTTGAATTGATTATCATAAAGATGTAAAGGATAAATTTTGTTGATAGATTAGACATGGATACAATATTGTTTTATCCATCCTATCTAGTTTTATTCAGAAATTAAATCAATCATGTTAAGTAACACATAAATCCAATTAACACGGGTCATCAGATGTAATCATGAATAAAAAAATATTAATTTTTTCTATTTTTATTTACGAAATTATTTTCTACGTCGACTGATACAAGATTCTAAAATTGGATAAAAAAAATTGTCCAACCTCATCAATTGAAAGTAATTAAGTAATTAAAATGCCCTATTTAGTAAGCTATCTATTTTACTTTTTTTTTTAAAAGTTGTCCGACTTATGTTCGGTTGAAAATTAATTATACTATCATTTTGATTTGCTAACAACTTTTTTAGTGAAGTCAAATGTTAACTTCGTACTTTTTTTTAATTTAAATTTGACTACAATCTAAATGAGTCTAAATATAAATTTTGATTGATTTATTTGTTTTTAAGTAGTATTTTGTTTATTTTATAAATAAAATATTTTTTAAATATAATTATTTAATATTTATGTCTCAAAATGAAAAGGAGTTAGAGTTTATAGTTTAAGAAATAAGTACATTTGATAGATATATTTTTAAAATTTACCTTTTATTCAATTTTTTAATTAAATAGAAGTCATTAATTTTTTTATGCAAATATAGATATCTAAAAATTAAATATAAGTTATAAAAATAAATAAATAAATTTTTAAAAAATCAAAAAGTTTAAATAAAAAAAAAAACCTGAAATTAATAAAATTTCAGGATGTCTAAGAAATGAAGCTCATTTATTGGTTCGCAGTCGGGACCCCTCGCCATTCTTGATCGTGGAAATACAAATATTAAAACTTAAAAGAATATAGTTTTGTTTTTTGTTAAATAATATCCCAAATATTTAATTAAGGCCAAGAATATATGAACTATGAAGTAACCCTTAAATATGGATAGGTGCATGCACGAACGCATCATCAAGATGCCCACGTGCCACTCCCTGACTCTCAGCGTCAACACAACGCAACTAAAGATATTGACTTACAGAAATCTGGACCGTACAAAAAAGGAAATCCAACGGCTGAAACCTGGATAGATTTGAAGTCTTATTCTCTTTCACCCTCTTTACCCAGCTCATTATAAATATCCGAAACCCTTCTGCATCAAAAATTTTCTCCTGGTGATTGAAGGTATAGTTCGATTCTAACAAAATTTGGTTGTCGAAGCTCTAATTGTGAATCGCAGGAACCAGACGATATGTCGGACGAAGAGCACCACTTTGAGTCGAAGGCCGACGCCGGCGCCTCCAAGACATTTCCTCAGCAGGCCGGAACGATTCGCAAAAACGGTTATATCGTCATCAAAGGTCGTCCTTGCAAGGTAAGCTTGCTCAGATCTGAAGTTTCGTTTGGATCCCTTTTTCGTTTTCTGCGCTTGTTTGAGATCTGCATTCACCGCATAGCTTTCCCTAAATTTATCAAAAAAATATATATATCTTAGTAGAAATTTTTTTTAACCCGTCACGTGTTGTCGTGTGATATCATGAATTAGTTTTGAATGTTGAAACAATGATGGATAAATCACTTCACCTGTGAAATTAATTGTCTAATTATTACATAGAACTGAGATATGAGATATATGTTAGAGGAATATTTAATTTATGCAAAATTTTTTTGAAGGATTAATTATGCAAATTAAGATAACGGTTGATGCAGGAAATTTTTTGGAGATTTTCTATTGACCTAGCAAATATGTAGAGAAAAAATCAGTTTTAGTGTTAGTGTGTGTGTGTCGTTAAGCTAATTTTTGATACAGTACTTTCTGGTTTATTATTTTGACCAAAAAATAAAAAATAAAATAAAATGAGCGATCCCACGGCGTCGATTCAGCAATTAAACTACTTTGTTTGCTTTGTTACAGGTTGTTGAGGTTTCAACTTCCAAGACTGGAAAGCACGGTCATGCTAAGTGTCACTTTGTAGGAATTGACATCTTCAATGGCAAGAAGCTTGAGGATATTGTTCCCTCTTCCCACAACTGTGATGTATTGATTTATGCTTCTTTGAGTGCATTTAACTTTATAATTTTTTACTTCTTTTAAATAAATAAATAAAATTTGCGTGAGGTTAATGTGTTTTATTTCACTTTATAGGTTCCTCATGTCACTCGCACTGACTACCAGCTGATTGATATCTCTGAGGATGGATTTGTATGTTCTTACTTTGTTTTGTCATGTTCATTTTACTTGTCTTTTTTGCTGTAAATGCGATTAGTTAATTTCTGGTACTCTAATAAATTGCAGGTTAGCCTGCTGACTGAGAATGGCAATACCAAGGATGACCTGAGACTTCCAACTGATGAAAATCTGCTTTCACAGGTTAGTTGACTGATTTCCATTTTTACAAGGACCCCCATGTTGCAGTGTGTTATAATTTTAGTGTTGTTATGGTTTGGAGGTATGAGATAAAAATTGGTATGCTGTGTTCTATTACTAGTCCAATCTGTCATATTAAAAGTTGAATCTTGTTTGATCATAATGGCAACCTTACAAATTTTTCCATTGTTGAATTTGAAGTTTTAGAAGCTTGGATCGTCAGGTTTTGATTATTGACAATTGAGACTTATATGAGCAGTTGCTGCTTGTGATGCCTTTCTTCAGGATAATGATAAAGTAAATTTTTGCATGAATTTTTGCTCATATCCAAATATTTATGTGATTTTTCAATTGCAATTATAGAGTTCCATCTTTCCGCTATCTTATTGAAAGTAGTAATCTACGTAATTATAATGTTTATTTTGATTTTTTTTTTGTTTCTTTAATTTTAATTTTTCTTTTTTACAGATCAAGGATGGATTTGAGAGTGGGAAAGATCTGGTTGTCTCAGTTCAGTGTGCTATGGGAGAGGAGCAGATCAATGCCCTGAAGGACATTGGCCCCAAGTAAAAGACTTTTTGCTTGATCGAGAAGCAGATTGCTGAAAGCTGTGGGAAGGTGGATAGTAGTGTAGCTTACTGGTGTCCGGTTTCAAGATGAATGTCATCATTTCATATAAAATGACTCTTACCATATTATTAATTGTTTTCTATCGACAATATTTTTATTCTGTTTGATTGCTTGAAAGTTGAAACATGGTTGTTCTCGGTGTGCAGAAGTTGTATCCGCCAACGTGACTGTATATACACTTCGAAGCACCTTTTGGTTGTTTCAAACATGCAATTTACAGCTTCGTGGTATCACCTCGCATTTCAATCTTTTTCGGTTCTGCAGATATCGTGCATAGTCTCACAGCGTGTATTCTGCTGAATTACTAATTTTCGAAAGTGCTTGGTATGGATTTGAAATTGATCCATGCTCGAATTTTGCTTTGTTTCGGTTAAAAAAAGTAAGTTACAATGACAATATGATTTAGCTTTGTCTTGGGAAAAAAAAATTAATCGGATATGGATAGGCTATGCTGTGAAACCTAAACTGCAAGATGACTGAAAAAGCCTTGCACAAGCACTTTTGTCAAAAATCAATCAACACATCCGAAGAGCAGATAGGAATTGGAGTCACAATTGGTCACCTCAACAAGTTATTCGAAATATTTATCATTTGATTCTGTGAAATAAAAAGGGCCATCAACAAATTACAAAGGGATCACGGCGTTTCCAAACAGTCCCTAAGCTCACCAGTTTGCCATGAGCCTCTGTTTCTCGAGTTTCTGTATGTGAAACTCTTGAAGATAAAATCAACAGCAATGATGAGATCAACTACTGGACCTCCTCTCTTGAAAAGTGGATAACAGTACCAAGCCAATCATCAGGAATTTTTTCTCTCAATTCTCCACTTAGAGCCTTCACCGAGTGGCTGGAGGCTGCCTGTAGATAGCTAAACATCTCAATACTACAGAAAGAGAATTGCCTATAGAAAGCAAAAGGGTAAAAGAGTAACATGACAGAAAGTTACTACCTTCACTATGTATACATCAATACCAAGCTTTGCAATCATGGCAGCTTCTGATATCTTGGTCACCATTCCTCCAGTTGTATCGTGGGCAGCCACGGTTATTTCAACTGTTTGGCAGGTAAAAGTTTAGCAAGCTTTGAATGACGATGTCATAGATAGTCTGCTATGAGATTAGATAGCTTATTAAATTTTTGGAATGTCATAACTATGTTTTTACCATAAAAGCTCATCCACTAACCTTGGTTATTCATATGCTGAAGTGTTGGTTTTGTTATGGACCAGCTCCCGTCTTCCCCTACGGCTGCCAAATATTTAAAAACAGAAAAAGAAAAGAAAGAAATTGTCATTTCAATATAAAAAAAAATGAGTATCATCTACATACCTATGGCCAACAGAGAGTGCTCACCAATCTCTCTCAACAGAACTGCATTAGGTTCAGTTGGTGGATGGCTGTATACGCCCAAAACATCAGTCTTTAATCCCCATTAATCGGACAACACTCATCAGATGAAGTTTGATGTAAGAATGCAGCAACATAAATTTTTCACTTAATAGAAATCACTATGGGGTTATGCCTAGCAATCAGATGGGCAGATCGGTACTTTTTAAACGACAACTATTATTAATTACACAGAAACAAACACAATGGTTGAAGAGTTTAACTATATGTGAGTCATCTAGATCTGATGGTGCATAGACAAATTCAAAACATTGTTGGGTGCAATCCATAAAGCTCCGTCCAAGATACAAATGCATTGAATGAAATTCGTCATTGACAGAGGATACAAGAAAAACAACATAGTCAGGCTTCATGTATGCTGCTAGATGACGCATAATTACATCTCCACTCAATATGGTGCATCCCTGCCATAAACAAGTGAAAAAATGTCAATTCCAAAACAAAGACAAGAATTGTGACTGCTAATTATCAGAGATAGCATACCTGTACATCGTCAAGCACAGCATCACCATGAAGAACCTACAAAGGCAGACCATAATCAGCATCATACAGATTACAATATAAATATTAGAATTTCTAGCTTTGGAAACTTACAGGAACAAAACCAGATTTAATTGTCTTGGCCACTACAGACAAATCAGCCACTGGTAACTGTGGAAATACAAGAGTTCAAGCTTAGGAAGAAAAATTACTCCGGGAAAAAGGAATTTTAATAGAGAATTAATTGGTGCTAAAAAATCTAACAAAATAGAGTCATTCTGAATGTTTCTAACATTTCCCCCAGAGGTTGACCACCCACAAGAAAATGGAGACATCCCAACAGAAGGAATACCCTCTGCAAAAAAAGCAAAAAATCATTTTAAAGTGGTGTGTTTCACTTCCACGGATATTGAGTGAAGAAGAAACATTGGGCCGGCTATATAGGTATTTTACATACAAAAAATTGGAAGGAAATGAAACAAACAAACAGAAAAGAAGATACAAAATTTACATAGATTCACATAAATTTATTTCCAGGTTGTGAAAGTTTTGGCATCTATTAATGCAGAATATGACAAGTCACAGAATCATACACTACCTCGGGCAAGTGCTCTAACAATCTCAAGGTTGAGAGTTGTAACCTGAAATAGATAAACAATAACAGAATAAAATATCAATATGGGAACAAAAAAGACGAGATCACTGTTTCACAAAGCTCAAAAAAGGAAAAGGAAAAATCATAAGCTCAGTGAATGAACATACGGAAATGCGTGTTGCAACAAAGCCAGCCTTGACAAGAGGCTGTTGCAATCCTCCTTTGTGAACCCCAGAATTGCTAGCCTGAAAGTGCCCAAAAGAACCTAAGACCAACCACACATCTTTAGAACACTTGAAAAGAATTTAAATACCATTTTGACAAATTCAAATTCAATAAATGAGCTCATTGAACAGACCTCCTCCATGAACAACAATAAAGTTGGTAGAGTCCACTCTTAGCTTATCTCGAAAACCAGCTACATTACAAGCAATATCGGAAATTCCAGGTCTCTTGCTCCAATCCATCCCAACAACCTTATCAGAACTAAGCAACGCTTGCCTCAGCTGTGTAGAAACTATCTCAAGATTTTCTTCATTAATTTTCTCTAATTCATTTTTGCAAGTGATTGCCGCCCCTCCTATATTTCATGAACCCATTTGCAAAGTATTAGTCATGCATTATTTATTTGAGAGTTGAGATTAATAAACCAATAAACATTTTAGAGCCTGAACACGAAAAGATAGCCAAGACTAAACTGTTAAATGTCATAAATATAGGAAATTTAACAACTTTCAAGTGCTAATTCAATAAAAAAACTCCATGAAGCAATTTGATTAATGATCTGAATAAATAAATTTAATGACAAAGAGACGGACCCAGTTTCACGATACAACGTATTGGTTTGGTCTGATTGACATCGGTTGCTGTCTGGTTACCGTTCAACTCCATCTAGTTGTGCTCTGTGTGGTTAGTTTCTTCCTCCCAGCTCACCTTTGGCTTCTGCTTCTGCTCTAGTGACTCTTCACTCGCCCATTATCGAAATGAAATTAAAAAAATTAAACTAGGGCATCGTCGTGTTACTTACCACTGGAGAATCTTCTTATTATTCACAAGCTATAATTAATTCATTAAGCGGTGTATTGTTTAAATATCATTTCCTTTCCTCTATTTTAAATTAACTTTGGACGCGCTTGAGATTGTAGTGTATTGTAATTTTTAAATTATAATTATTGAAGGAAAAAAATATAATTATAAAATATAAATTTAAAATAATAATTTTAATAAAATTATTAAAGATATAATAAATTTTTTATTATATAAATAAAAAATTATATTAATATAATTTTTAAGTTACGATTATTAGTGTTTAATAAATATTTTAATATTATAATTTTTTAATTACAATTGTCCAGAACATATTTTTTGTTGGGGGACCTCGGCCGAGTTGCGGTGATGACTTAAAGCAAGACAAATGGTTGGGCCCAAATGAGTAAGCCCACATTTTCCGTGTAATCTTATTGGGCTTCGAGCCCAATATTGTAGACTTATCGGACCAACTTGAATTTGGGCACTCTCCCATTTCGGTTCCATTTATAATTGAATCAATCAAAAAACATTTGTTTCGCGAACTGTTGTTGACCAATAAAAATAGGGTTGGTAACTTAAGCCCGGCCCGAGCCCATTATAATAGAAGTGCAAGGGCTGAATCTGAGCTGGCCCAATGCAGGCCTGACCAGACTTAGATTTTTACTTATTTTTTTAATTTTTTAAAATTATTATAAACTTAAAATGAATTAATAATAATTAAATTATTGTAATTAACAATGGATTGAAAAAAATAAATATTTTAAAATAAAAAAATAAAATAAATAAAAATTTTAAAATTTAATTTTTTAGTACTGAATTCTTTAATTCCAACACTCCCTTAAATAATTAACACTTAAAAAAAAATAATTTAAAAGCTTATCCCTTGCTCAAGGTGGGCAGAGCAGCCAGGAGCTAGCTATAGGTAGCTATGCTAGGGTTCTTGAATGGATTGAAATTTTTAATTTGAAGGAAAAGGAAAAGGAAAAGGACAATCATTGGTTTTAGAAGTAGACAGGTGACGTTTTTATTATTAGTTTAGTGGATCGAGACACATTTGAAGAAAACGTGATGTGAATGGCGTGCAGTGCGCAGACACAGAGACATTGCAGTTAGGCAACAATAGCAACTAAGTATACAACATTAAACATAACAATAATAGTAGACGAACACCTGCTGCTGTTTCCAGCTACTAATAAGAGTAACAGACCAATCATATCTATGCTTCCCTCCCGCTAATCATAAACAAGAAAGAAACAGCATGCATGGATCCACATTTTGTTTTATGACTGACTGGTACTTTTAACCCGTCTTTATTGACAAGGGAAGGGAGCAGGCCTACCCCTTTTCGTTGAGTATTCATTCCTGCCTGCTCCCGTTGAAAATTTCTAGGCAAACCCCATTTTTTCCATAATTGAATGTAACATTATTATATTTATTTTATATTAATAATTAATTATCCTTATTTTTATTCTTATTTCACATTTTCATTATTATAATATAAATAAATAATCTACTCTTAATTCTACTCCATACTTATTATATCAAAATTCTCATTTTTCAGAATTTTCAATCTAATACAAAAATAAATAAATAAATACTACGTTTTAAGTGAAGCACGATCCAAAAGATCAAGGTTTACGTCGGACAAACTTTCTCAGTCATTCATCTGGTGGCAGTTGTGGCACGATTTCTTTTTCTTTCTTTTCTCTTTTTCTTGAAAGAAAGGAAATTAAAGTACGGACAAATAGATGATGTATATGGGGGGGGGGGGGGGTTGGGAATTTTGTATTTTAGGGGTAGAAAGAAACAAACGAATTCTAATTTCGGGTTTAAGGGAAACACTCTATCCAAACGCAAGGTAGGCGTGGTGGCCCCCAGGAAAGCAACGACTTTTAGACAATTAAAAGTCAAATTTATATTGCAAAGACGTGACAAAGTTTGGAGTTTTTGTTGGCATGTCTCATACCATAAGTTTTTCCCTCAACTTCCCCAACTCTCCCGTTGAAGAAACACGTGTGCGTCCACTGCACGTCTCCATCTTAACCCCTTGTTTACATTTTTCCCTCAATTTCTTTGGATTTTTTTTCCCCCGCAAGTGTTTTGTTTACATATTTTATGCAACCTTTTTTTTTTTTTTTGAGATTAAGAAAAATAAATATTATAAATTAAATTACTGATATTTATTATTAAATATCCACGTAACTCTGGCTGGCTACTGGCTGCTAGCCATTTTGAGTGGCCCACACTTCATCTTGTTAAACTTACATGTATGACAGTAATAATTAGGCAATTTCCTAATTTGCTATATTGGAACAATACTACTAATAATACTTCATCACATGAACATGATGGAGATAATCTGGACTTGTTTTTTTTATTTTGCGTCTAAAGGAATAATAATAATAAATAAATAAAAGACAACTCACAACAAGCAGCCCATAATCACTGATTTTTTTTAAAAAAAAATTTATTTAGCGGGGCCGGGCCGAACTCATCCAAGCATTTACTGCCACGTAGAGAAACCACATATAAATAATACAAAACAAAAGTTGTAACAAGAGCAGATGTCACGTATCTACTGGCGCCAGCGCAGCTAATAAAAAAATGTTCGATAGAAGAGAGTGAATGAAAAAAAAGAGGCTGCTAACTGCTGCCGTCATCTAAAGGGCAGGAAAGTCAAATCGCGTTGAAGACGGAAGCGGCCCCCCAATCAGATTGCTTCGCCTGAGCAAGCTGAGAAACAGACAAAAAAAGAAAAAAAAAAAAAAAAGAGACAAAAAGTGAAGAAGGAAAGAAGAGAAGTAAAGAAAAAAATCTCCAGGAGGAGAGCCGATGGCTTTTCGTTGTGTGATGTTGTGGTGGGGGGGCCGTGGACTTTTTTTTCACTGAACTTCAGATCCGCTCAAGTGCTGAACCAAGCGACGTAAAACTCACAACACTAAACGACAACGCGTAGACATAACTATAGAGGGGAGAAGAGACGAGACCTATTACTTGCTCAGTTACTTGTTGCTTCTTTTGTAGTTTCGGTTTGTTTATTTGAAATCTAATGGCTGGAAATGAAGACCGGGCGTCAACGGCCTCATCAGCGTCGTTAAAACCATCGACCACTCCTTCACGACCGACAATCACTCTCCCGCCACGTGCCTCATTTACCGAGTCTTTATTTAATAACAACGGGCCGGGTTCCGGGTTCGGCTTCGGATTCAGCCCCGGCCCCATGACTTTAGTTTCCAACTTCTTCGCCGACTCCGACGACTGCAAGTCCTTCTCTCAGCTACTCGCCGGCGCCATGTCCTCTCCCGCCGCCGGCCACTTGAGACCGAATTTTTCGGAACAGGCGGGGAGGGGTTCGGGCGATGCCGAAGCTGGTGACGCGGACTTCCGGTTCAAGCAGAATAGACCGGCTGGTCTGGTGATTGCGCAACCGCCGCCGATTTTTGCCGTGCCGCCCGGGTTGAGCCCCGCAACTCTGCTTGAATCGCCGAATTTCGGTTTGTTTTCGCCTGCACAGGTAATTCAATTTAACTCCGTCTCACTTAAAGATTGTTCATTTATTCATTAGATTTTAGCATGTTTACGAAAGCTTTCATTTTTATCGGGTTTCGCATTTGATTTCTAATAATTCTCGGGTTTGAATTTTGACTCTTTTTTTTTGGGGGGGGGGGGGGGGAAGATTTTCTTCGTTGCCTTGATTTGTTAGCGATCAGTTAGAATTTTGAATTAGAGCCTGCTGAAGCATTTACTATTTGATTGATAAATTTTTCCTGTAATTGGGATAAAAACTCTTGACTTAATTAATGTAAAGGAAGAACATTTTGAGCAATGTTGTAATGTGATTGCATTGCTGAGATAAACTTATCTTGTTTTGGTATTCTAAATATCCAAATGGACTGTACACTAGGCTATACAGGTCAAATTTTGATGGTAATGGAACATTTTTCTTTCCTAATTTTACTTTCATCTCTTTTTAGACAAAGCATATGGTTAATGCAACCCACTAACAAAAGAAAAGCTGTTGGTATTATTGGTGTTGGAGAGCTGGTTGTCTTCATGTGAACCGTGAACACTTTTTATCTCCCATATCCAAGATATAAACATCTTTATGCAGCTTTAAACCAAATATATGAGAAATTATTCAATCTAGTCACAACTTTATTAGCAACCATGAATGAAAGAGCATTAGATTCCAGTCATAATTTGAGGACTGAAGATTGAATGAGTGAGTGGTAACTTGTATTGCCTATACTGTTTTGTATGTCATGCCTCATCAGCATTATGTTACATGCGTATCCAAATTTTACATGTATCTATTACTAATTTTCTTGATTCATTGGATGCAACCTAGGGAGCATTTGGAATGACGCACCAGCAAGCCCTAGCACAGGTCACTGCCCAAGCTGCACAAGCCCAATCTCATACACAAATCCCTGCTGAATATCCATCTTCTTTATCATCAGCACCCACCACATCTATGACGCAAGTTTCATCTTTGACTGCCAATACAACCACAAACCAACAGATGACACCCCTAATGCCGGACTCTAGTGTACAAATGAAGGAATCCTCAGATTTCTCTCACTCTGATCAGAGACCCCAATCTTCTTCTTATGTTTCTGATAAGCCTGCTGATGATCCCTACAACTGGCGAAAATATGGGCAGAAGCATGTGAAGGGCAGTGAATTTCCTCGAAGTTATTACAAATGCACACATCCTAATTGTCCTGTCAAGAAGAAGGTTGAACGATCTTTAGATGGTCAAGTAACTGAAATTATCTACAAGGGGCAGCATAACCATCCGCCACCTCAATCAAATAAACGTGCCAAGGATGCTGGAAGTTTAAATGGGAATTTAAATAACCAGGGGAGTTCTGAATTAGCTCCCCAATTGAAAGAAGGGGCTGGTTATTCCATGTCTAAAAAGGATCAAGAATCTAGCCAGGTTACACCGGAAAATATATCTGGTACAAGTGACAGCGAAGAAGTGGGTGATGCTGAAACTGCTGTATTTGAGAAAGATGAAGATGAGCCTGATGCAAAAAGACGGTAATGTTTTAGAAAGGAAATATATCTGCTCATAGAGGGCTCTTTGTTTATTTGTCTCTGTCATTTTTCTAATAAAACCTATTGCTTGTGCAGAAGTACAGAAATCAGAGTTTCAGAGCCAACGGCCTCACATAGGACTGTTACAGAGCCTAGAATTATTGTTCAGACAACTAGTGAAGTTGATCTTTTGGATGACGGCTACAGATGGCGCAAGTATGGCCAGAAAGTTGTAAAAGGCAATCCTTATCCAAGGTCATATATCTTTTCCCTAGTTGTATGCTAGTAGTTTAACATTATTGTGATGGTTTAATGAAGCGATAGTTATTGAGAATTACTCCAGCCAAAGCCATCATTTACCGGTTCAGAATTCTTCTGTTGTTTAGATGTAACTGATTTTACACTGATCAAATTATAATCCCATTGCAAGATTTGGACCAAGCTATTCAACTATACTCTGAACCTTTTAAGCCATGCTTTTTTTATCATTATCTGTTGTTTTGATGATGGAAATACATACAAAAGCGAAAATGAGTAGTTAGTACGTCTATTTGAGCAATAAAAAGCATCTACAATTCCTGTTCACCAAAAGGAAAAAGGCCTAAACTTTTCAATGGATGTTGGCTTTAACATACCTGATTGTGAAGGTTGTCAGTATTTCTTGTAGTAATCCCACAATGATTGTTTTTCTAGGATTGCTGAACTCTGTAACCGTGTGCAAAATGTGTTTTTTCACGTAGTGTTACGCCTGATTCCTTTCTAAGGAAATTGGGGTCTTTACTCATAGTATTTATCAATTACTCTTGATGCATTTTTCTTTTCTTTTTTTGATTTACAGGAGCTATTATAAATGCACAACCACTGGTTGCAATGTCCGTAAGCACGTTGAGAGAGCATCTACGGACCCTAAAGCTGTCATAACAACATACGAAGGCAAACATAATCATGATGTACCGGCTGGTAAGAATAGTAGCCACAACACAGCCAACAGTAATGCATCACAGATAAAACCACACAATACTGGGACAAACTTAGGGAACAATAATCAACAGCCCATAGCTCGTTTACGGCTAAAAGAAGAGCATTTGACGTAAGTTCTCTGAGTTGAAATCATGATAAGAGGCCAGAGTACGAGTAGACAATGAAATCTGTCATTTGGGAAAAGCCGTAAGCCATCTTTTCATAAATCTGTTTCTCACCTGTGGCTGTTATTTTGATCTCGACCATCCATCTGCCAAATAATATACAGGAAAAAAAAATGGAAAGTCAAGAAAGAAGGGAGAGATGTCTGAAAGCAAACTATAGTGTGTAGACTAGTTTAGTTCTTATATTGTATTGAAATTTGGTTCTGTGCATTCTTTTGTACATGTATACTGTATTTCTGTAATTTTTTATTTTTTAATTTAAAAATGTTGCCTTTGGACTTCATGTTTGATTGACAGAATCTCTTTTATTCACCCAATTATTGCTTTGCTTTTCAAGTTCTTTTTCTGTGCTTTTCTTATTCCGTGTTCTGGTAGCTCTTGGGGAAATCTCTGCAAGTCCATTAATGGATCAATAACAAGAGAGTAACAAAAGTGGTAAGTGAACATTCACTTTGTTACTTGAAAAAGCTCAAGGATAAATGGACATTTGCAATTTTAAGGTTTATTGATTTTTAAACTACACAAATAAATAATTGTAACATTTTTAGAGGTAAACTACACTAAAATAGTGGTACTTTCTCCATCAAAAGAGGGAACAGATGCGTAAAAGTTAAAAGGCTTTGTGGGAAAATGTGTACTTCCACTGAAAAGAAATTATCTTCTTCGGATGGCACGCAAATTTTTCTAAATTTAATATATTAGATGGTTAAGAGGATTTAAGAGAGGGGACTGGAATTATTTGTTTAACATTTAGCCTTCAACACAGAAAAGCTGAACGTATAAATCCATTTGTTGCATTGCATAAAGGTTTGTTAACCCTGTGAGAGGAGTTGATTTACTAATTCGGAATCAAGATTTCAGATTAATTAACTTTTGGACTAAAAAAGCTGGAGAAAAATCTTCTTTTCTATTTTTCATTTGTCAATCACATGGAGGTCATGAACTTGGTGGCCCAACTTTTACAAAATACAACTGTTGATCCTTCTTCATTCGGCTTTGCCCGAATTTTTTTGGGCTCTGAATGACATTACCTTCAGCTGCCTCTTGGAATTAATCATGATTGTGGAACAATGGTTGGTATTTGGCCATGATTTTCAAAGCCAATCTTATTCAAGCGTACACAGCACAAGACTTGCTCCGGCAATTCCTCAGGCTTCTGAGCCTGTAAACATTATCAAAGGAAAGTTAGAAGTTATTCAGCACCCGTGAAGCAGCTCAATCCTACAATCAAAGTAAGAGACAACACTTGAGAGTAGCTTCGTCTAGCTAAAACTGATAAGTTTGCAATGACCATTCATCTATTGCTGCATTTTAACTGTTTTAAATTAGGTTCCTAGAGATGACATTGTAGTTCTCTTTTCAAAGTTTGGCAGAAAAGTATAGGTACCTGAATAGTTAAACCAAGATCGATTATCCCCTCTTTCAAACGATTCCGAAATGATTCAAATCCTTTTCTTGATATGTAGCTGAATCGGTGGATGTCCAAGTCAATCTCAAAGTAGTTGGGTCCCTGGTTAAGAAGAAGTGTCATGTTTACTCTGTTCAAAAGACCAATTTGAGCCACACTTTGTTTTTCTTAATGAAATGTTTAGTGAGAGCTTGAGAGAGAACTCTTTCCTTACCTTAAAGAAATCGTGCTGAGGGCGTGAAAGCACCGGCTTATCATTATAAGCTTGCATAAGCTTCCTTTCGGTAGAACTCAAATGAAGGTCCTCTGGGTTAACCACCCCAGCCATAATCTTCAATCTTTCTCTGAAGGGAACTGTGGATTCCCTTGCAAACCCTTTGACCTTTTCCATCTCATCGTCAACAAATCTCTGCAGCAGAAACCCACTTTGATAATCAACTAAAATACTAAGGGTGGAAAGAAAATCTATGAGCAGTGCCAAGTAAATCCAGTTTTCCTCCCACACTAGAAAGAAATGGGCAATATTATGTGGTTTCAAAGCAAGAGTTTGAAGTTGTCATGCTAAACATTTTCACTTTAAAACATCCAGAACCAAGTCAGATAAATGTGTGTTGAACCTTCAATTCAAAATATTTTTCTCTAAAATGAGTAGCTGATTCCCATTAAGAGGAAATGAAAATATGTTGAGTCTGTTTGTTTAACTAAATTTGTATGAAGGTATTGTTCGAAAAATACCTTGATGCTGTCCTGAAAATGAACAGATATCTCTTTCTCAAAAGTCTCTGATACTCTGAAATATAGAACGAGACTCATGCCCTCCCCATCAGATTCGCCAAACATACACGCGGGATATGTAGGCAGCTGGCAGAAGAAATACCCAAAATCATATCATAATCAGCCATCACTGTGCAGTCTAGTAACCATTATATAATCGTAAAGACCACGGATTAATCAGACCCCTTTTTCACTTTGATAGTGTCATAAACTGGATGGTTGCCAAGGAAATGAACGCATTTCTATTCACCAAAATGGATAAATCACAATCTAAATTAGCCATGTCATTTATCCTACTGTATAGTTAATGCACGATTTGCTTGGATTTATGGTAAATGACAACATGGGAAAAAAATCCCATTTTAGTTGTCTGAGACGCGACCACACCAAGATATCAAAATCAAATGGACAGTAAGAGTGCATACCTGTATGTTAACAATTAGGAGTGATGGTACTTTCTCATTAGTTTTCACTTGGGGAAGTTCAAGGTGCTGAGCAATGTGATTTATCTTCCTTGAGCAGGCAAATAAATCAACACCAATTGGTACATATGGACTGTAGTTTGGAGCAGGAGTCTTCTGCTTGTCTCTGCAAAAATTAATTTTCAGTCTGAAAACCGTTGCTAAAAAAGAAAAGAGAACTAAAGACATCACCCTATAAGCGAAAAATATATTCACAATATGCTATGTGGGAAAAAGATCAAGTATAGGGCATACCTGAAATAATTCTCACCACGAAGTCTGAAAACTGAAGGCAAAAGCTCAGACCAGCATCCTGGATTTGATTTCTCTCCTGTTGCACGTGGAACCAGAAATCCCGCTCTGGGACGGTATAAATATCTCTCAGCTTGACCTGTTCATATACTGGTACTATCAGTAAGAAGAAAGGTTCCCAAAATATACCATCTTATAGATGAATTGCGATCCCAGATCCCATAATTAAAGATAAGCACAAGATCATTAATGAAATTTGAGATGTAAACTGACTTTGTATTAAATGATTTCAATCAAGCACAGTGTCTACATACAAAATCCAGTTGCTGCTTCTCCATCATACGATTTCCTCTTCACAGAAAGCATGATAACCGTTGATTTCTTTCTATTTTCATGATTTTTCTCTCCAGAATCATTTGTACCTTTGCATTCCCTGTCCGTTTTACCTCCGTCTATTTTAAGGTAACTTTCATAAAACTCCTCATACTTAGACCCTGTATCTACAAAGCGTGATGCCGTTTCATATTGAAGAAGTTGACCATTTGAAATATGGCCAATTGGGGTACCTACTGAAGGAAATGTATCTGACATGGAGAAAATAATATTTCACTCTAATTATCCGTCAAAAAATTACAACCAAAAATTCACTTTACTTTCATGTGATGTATTTGCATTACCTCCATGAACACTACTGTAGTCATCATCTGAGTCAGAGTCTATAATACTAACTGAATCATACCATGCTTCTTCTTGGCATATTCCTGCACATTATTCAATTTCCTCAATCAGTATAACAATTATGCGCGTTATTAAATTCTCAGGTGATTTACATACCATTTGAATCAATTTGACTGTGGTTCCATTGCATCTGGGTGACGTGAAAATTCTTATTAGTGACCTCGGATCTCTTGCAAGTTGTAGCTGCACCCTTCTCAAAGTCGAGATGCACAAACTCATGACTAACTGCAAAATCTCCTATACCACCATCATTAAGCCGTTTCCTAGGTACATTATGAATCAAAGCAGAAATTTTTCCTCGGCGTTTTCCATATTTGCGAAAGTACTTCCTATGTACTCTACTCTTTCCACTATGTACTGAAATACATCCACCCATAGTGGCAACAATCTCTGACAAAGGCAAAAATAACTCCGGAGAGATGACGAACCTGCCATGCCATTGGTCCCAAGAAGAAAGAAAAATACATAAAAAAAATGAGACATATGTACAATGTTAAGTTTTGAATATGTACAATCTAAAGATCTGTAATTGAAATTCATTTTCGCATCAAGTACATTACCTTCTAAATCAAATGCATAACAGAGCTAGCAACTGGCTTTCGCCTCCCGTCTTAGCCGAAAAAAGGAAAGAAATTTCTAGCTCTAAGACGAGTTGTTGTGTTGAAATATCATCAGTCTGCACATTTAATCAAACTCCACCCTGAAGAAATCCTGAAATTAAAAATAAACAAAATAAACAACATCAAAATTTTTTAATGACAGAAACATGTATCTCGAGCAACAGGACCATTAAGTTAAAGCCTAATTCTAACGAAGAAAAGCAAAAGAACCCTCCTAAAAGAACAAGAAAATGGGGAGATTTTCATCAAAAGAAAAGATCCACTATTCATAATTGGCTAAGAGCTTAAACCGAGAGAACACCCGTATCACGAAATATCTCATGACCAATCAGAAAGAAAAGAATGGCGTCACGTCCCTATCAAATAAGGTAGTAACTATTACGGGAGAAGAAAATGAACATTAATTAGGAAATGAGCAGAAATTAAAAAGTCTCAATCAAGAGCACAAAGAAAGTAGTTGCAATACGAAAAAGATGCAATACAAATTTAAAAAAATAAAAATAAAAAAAATAAAAAACAGTAGGCGCCAGCACATGTGGGAACCAAAATAATAAAATTATCGACTAAACTAACATCTTATTTGGAATCCCATAATTGCTCCCCCCACAAAACAAGGAATAAATAATTTGATAGAAAGTTTTACTTTTTGCATGCAAGAGCATGCATTGGCATTGCAATGAATGAAAGGGCAATGAAAAGAGAAACCAACCTGAGAAACGAAGAAGACGAGTGTTTTGAGGAATCGTTGTTCCTGTTCAGGAACTCTGATTCCTCTTATCGCTCTCTCTTGCTGTGCCTCCTTTTTTGGCTTTTTGGATCAAAAAATAATATGATGAAGACTCGTCGACAAGAGGAGAAGAAAGAGAGATTTTCAGGAAACACCAAAACACAACGAAGAGACCGTTTTTACGATCCTACCATTTGGCCACCTTCTCCTTTTAAATCTCTCCCCTGAGTTTTTTTTTTTTTTTTTCAATTTGTTTTTGGTTCTTTTTTGCCTTTTCTTTTCAAATTCTTTGTGTTCCTGTTTTTGATATTTTATCGCCCGAGATTTCGCGGGCAAATCACTTTCTATTGTGACAGAGTCTCCGTTCACTTCGCTTTTGTCTTCGATCCCACGTGGCTTCATTTATGAATTTCTGCTTTCGGATAGTTATTTTATTTTATGGCGTTATAACATATACGTCCACAAACTCTTCTGTTATCTTTGATATTGACATAATATTTCTCTTTTGTATTAAATAGGTCCCTGTACTTGTTCAGTGACAGATTACCCACCCTCGTAGCGATGGCATATTTTAACCATCAGCGTGAAACATATTACTAGAAATACAAACTCTTCGTATAAGTTATTGTCTAATATTAGGGTTAGGCTATTTCAACTTAAAATTTTGACTTAAAAGTCATTAATCTCATTTAATCTCATAATAGATGAATTAGTATCATTAAAAATTATTTTAACTCTCGATATCTATTATTAGATTACATGAAATCAATGGTTTAAAATTTGAGTCAAAATTCTAAATAAAAATAGCTGCGCTCCTAAAATTAATATCAATGAATAATTTTATAAGTTCGTACACAATAATTTCAATTACACTACATTCATATTATTTGATATATAATTTGTATCTCAAATAATGTGTCACGTGTCATTATTATATTAAAAATCTCATTATTTAAAGTGGAATATTACTCGAAAATATTTTTAACAGATAATTTGTATCGCTAATATATTGTAACCTAAAAGTGCCCAACCTAATATTGAAGGGTATTTCGGTCATTATAATAGAGGTTCGGAAGTCGTTTGAAACAAATAGAAAAATGTGTGAGAGTTTCTTAAAAGATTATCGGAAAACTAGGGATCCCTATCTTATTATCCAATTTATTTTATTATTTATATTTTCTTACCTGTGCTTTTCGTATTCGTACGTTAATGAAGCACCTTTGACTAATGTTCGAAATTAGTGATGATGTAACAATATGGCATTTTTCGTTGCATTAAATTCTAATCCAACTGGAAAATTTGAGTCCCATCAACATTCAAATTTCAACAACCGCAGCTTTGAAACAAAACAAAAGAAAAGCAATTTACGTTCTTAACATATATATATTTTTTGGTAAACCCTATCTTACATGCATGTACGATATATTTCCCTCACATAAATAGTATATGTGTGGGATCTATATATTATTCATGTGAGAGGAATGTATCTTACATGCATGTAAGATAGAAGGACCCATATTTTTTTTTTGCAAAACAAGAAGCTCAAAATGTCTCAATCATGGCAGTCTGGCGGCAATTGAAGATTAATAAAAACTAAAAAGATCTTCCAGTTGTGTTGTTTTGTGAATTGTGCAAGCTGCAGCTGGTATCCGAAAATGACTCATTTGAGTTGCAATAATGCAATCAAACCAACCTCTTTACTTCAAAGCGATCGAAACAATACATTAACTGAGCTGGCCAATTATTAATTCTCAGGTTGGCTTGGACCCTTTTATTAAATGGGAAGTGACTTTACTTTTTTAGATTCTCACTGTGTTACCCTTTCAAACTTCACTTGCTTTTTCCATCTTTGTGGATTTGAATCAGTCTTTTTTTTTTATATATATATTATAAAGTATATCTTTGTGGAAATATATATATATAACAGTAAAGCTTAATTAAAAACAAAATTTAATAGGTACATATCAGAGTCTAAAGGTGGGTCTTCATTACAAGAATAGATTCCAATGATTAGAAGATTTGGTGCGTGAAGTAAAAAAGCAATATGCATTAACGTGCACGACGAAGTGGACTTGTCGAAATGTGTTGAATTAGTTGCCATATTTTTTGAAGTCAGTATTTTTGCACCCCTTTCGCCAACTTCTTGAAGAAAAAATCCAATCAAGAACTTAACTTCATTCTCTTAATTCAATTATTCAAGGTTATTTTATGATCTCTTAACAACCCTTTAGTATAAACTCATTCATTATTGAACATCCCTTTCAAACTAATTTAGGTAAAGTTTGGAAGTATTTAGGCAATAACACTTTTTGCGCTATCCAAATATTTCTAAAATTAATGTTTAGTTTATTTGTGGTGTGTTTACCTATCATTGATGGGAATGATAATTTATTACTTCTAAAATAAGAAGCGGGGAATGTGAATCAAATTGGTACATGACTATAACACCCTAAACCCAACAACTACGTAGATATTATTTGCTTTGTGTACACAATCTGTTAGGGTTTTGTTATTGGACTTTTGAACCCAAAACGCATCTACTTAGTTAAAAGAGTTATGACTTATAAGTTAGTATATCTATGTGAGATATTGTATAATTGTAACAACCTAAGCTCAACAACTAAGTAGATATTGTCTACTTTGGACACACGACCTGTCACGATTTAATTATTGGGCTTTGCAATCCAAGATGCATCTATTTGATTAGGAGAACCCATGATTTATAAACTAACCTATGAAATTGCTCACACGTAATGTGGGATATGACAAAGACCCATTTATTTGGAAATGATTACTAGAGTTATGATTTCTAAGGAAGCTTAAGAATTAGAACTCATTCCTATAACTAACATTTTTACCCCCACCAAATTTTTATTTTTTCCATTTTATCCTCAATTCAAGAAAGAATAAAATGCAAAAATTCAATCGAAAATGGTTAAATTGTAACCCGATTAGAACCAATCGTAGTGATTGAACTTATCTCTTATTGCTACTCATCGCTAGTGTCATCAAATGCTGCAAATTGTTGTTGGCCATCACAGCAAATCGTCACTGGTCGAATGCAATAGATTGTTGTTGGTCTTTGCATGTTGCCTCGTTACTGGCGGTGCGGCTATTGATTGTTGTTGCTACCGATCACCAACGATGATGATGATTATTATTGTTATTATTATTGTTGTTGTTGTTGTTAACAACATATTAGTGTTAATAATAATAATGATAATCACAATTATCATAACAAATAATAATAATAATTAATTAATGAGCATGTTAGTAACTTGTAACAATTCGTTCATACTCTAAGATAGAAATAAACACATCAATGGTAAATACAAGTCGTTCTGATTCTGATTTCTAATGTTCAAATAAACACCTTATTTCAACTCTCATTTTCCAGTCCAATTTCAATTTACTTTAATTTTTAGTTAGTAGAAGCACCATTATTGATGTATTAATTTATTATTTTGAGTACACTCATTCAATTTTATTTTTTTCCATAGGGCGCAATGAAATGAAACATAGAACATCCAACTACTACAACAAAAGCATCAAAATAAATTAAATAATTCAAATATATTTATTTATGTTGTGATGTTGGAGCTTAGACCAAATCCAGTATTATTACCTATCCAATTCTTTTGCTGTTGTTTAAAAGAGTAAGTCCAAAAATTAATTGTTTTTTAATCTGGGGCAGTCCAAAACCAACAACATGCAACACCAACTGACCTTCCCACAAAAATGTCATCAAGTGACAATAAAATGTAGCACCTAATAGCATATGGAATAATGCAAATATGCTTTATTTGTGTGTTATGCATATCATATGATAAATCACGTACAATGTTGAAATTGAATTCTAGAAACATTGTGGAATGGTCAACGAATGGGAGCAAGTAGTTGCAGGGGGGTAAGACTTAAGAGAGAAAAAAGAAGTGGGAAATTAAGAGAAAAAAATAAAAGATTTAAGCCTCCTAATCGATGGACAAGCATTTAAATGCCCATGTTCTGAAAAATTATGGCCAATGTAAATGTGCAAAGATCGATGCACATGGAAATCATTTATTTTCATTCAACTTATTGGGATCCGTATTTCCAACTTGTAATTGTCTCTTCCCTTCATTCCCTTCACTGCGAATTACTACTACTACTAGACACTTATTAAAGCTCTGCTTGGTCAAATATTTGATTGAACATTTGCTACCAAAAAGAATGGAGAAATTTTTGAATGAATGATGGATCGATCATCCAATCTTCATCATAGCACGACAGCATCCAATGCACGATGATGGTTAATGATTTTAAATTAAATCGGGCCCATGACGTTTGCACATGGTTTGGAAACTTGGGCCCTTAATGGTTTCTTGTTCTGGTTCTGGGCTCGAGTTTGGTCGTTATTACTCATATTTGTTTTATAGCACGTTACAATTTACAGGGCTGCATTATGATGCAACGCACCATCATAATGTAGCATTAAGCAAATTCGTGAACTAGGATTTGTGCGAGTTAGCATTAGTTTTTTTTTTTTTATTATTATTATTATTATTTGGGTGTGGTTTTTATATTATGGTAGTTAATAAATAAAAAATAAATTTATAATTGATTATTGAACAATATCACCATACCAAAAATGTTGTGCGATGGCCGCCGTTCGTAGGAGTACCACTAGAAAGGATGATTTTATGTGTTGGAACAAAGTAAGTTCCCTATCGATCACGAGAGGTAAAATTCAATTCCAACTAAATATGTACCCCAAGAGCCAGCTATGATGATGATGACGATGATACATCATGCCACTTGGAACATTTTGATATAATTAAACCAATCACGTGCTCGTCTTCTAAAGTTAACATTTACGAACGAAGATGATGAATTGTAGCACTAGGCAATAGACCCATCCCCAATGCTGCCCCCACTTGTCATTTTCCTTCTTTTTTTATTTTTTATTTTAATGCAATTCAAGCCAAGTGTCGGAAGAAAAATTGATGGCCCACTCTTAATTGGCAATGACCCGGGCTACTCATGGGCTTGATTGATTTTAAAGACCACGTTGAAGATTATGGGGTACAAATTATTTTTATTCTGTGAAGTTAAGTATACGCTTTGTGGATTAGTTGAGGGTCAGTGCAAAAGTAACCCACCGTATCCGCATGTCGGTTCAGCGTTTTAACTTACGACGCAAGTACAAGCTGATGTATTTAATCATATAATTAGAAAAGGAAAACAAACATTTTAGATCAATTCGAGATAATTCAAATTCAGATTCATTCAATATTCAGTGAAAAAAATCAGAGACCACTTTAGTTTTTTTTTTTTTTTTGGGTTTTTGTAGGGTTAATATTTAGGATAAAACTATGTTACAACTGTGGTATGGTACCACAATTGCTTTCAGCTATTAAATCTATAGTTGTATAATTATATTAATTAAATATAATAATTGAAAGTATCCGTGGTACCATAGCACGATTACAACATAACTAGACACTAATACTTAATACATAGAATGAATGGCATATAGAATGAATCACTTGCCATTCATCATCCATAATAGGTCACTTTCGCAGCAATGGAAAAAACGAAAAAGGTATTTTCTTGCTTTTAGGCCAACGTATCCAGTCAATCAAAACTTTTCATTTCACATAAAAATGAATATGGAATTATTATTATTATTATTAAGTTTCAACATTATACTCTGCTGATGCGTAATGCGTTCAACGCAAAATCTGGAATTATGTTGCCGAAAACAACAAATCAAAAGCAAAAAAAAAAAAAAAAAAAGATAAAAATAAATAAATAAATGCAAGACAGGAGTTCTGCTTTCTTTTAATTGGTGTTGCTTTTAATTTGCTTCCAAATGAAGCAAAAGCTGCTTTTGCTAATATGATCATTTTGATCTCATGACTTTCGGCTTAATTGGTCTCCCTAATTGTTCAAAACGTTTGGGTCCACTTCATCCAATCTATCAAAAGAGTCTCTTTCTTTCTTTCTTTCTTTTTCTATTTGATTACTATTGATTGATTAATTTCTTAAGGTTTAAGTGAAGAAATGAGAGAGTTTCACCCAAAAAAAGAAAAAAAAAAAGAAAAAGAAAGTGATGAAAGGAATGAATACTGTTATCCGATAGGTCTACTAAATGTTTATATTCATAAATACTATCTTTTTAAAATGATAAATGATAAACATTTAAAATTTTATTACAACTTCCATATGAAAATAATGTGTTATGGTGTGTGATAAAGTGGTTGATAGTTTTTCGTTTTAATTAAATCGATTATCTACTTGATGAATATCATTTGAAATGAGTTTTAAAATATCGAGCATAACTTGTCTAATAGTTGAATCGTCCTTGATAATTGAGATACACACACATGATTAGTTCAATTAAAATGCAAATTGTGGATTAATCAAATCACACATAATCAATTCAAGAAAAAAAAAAAAAACAATCGCATCCTCCATCCTTTGCACGTTTATCTATTTATTTGTTTGTTTTCTTATGGTTGTTCAAATCCAAAATCCCAATATTCTCTTAATATACTAAACAATAATTAACAACAATCTCGAAAGAGCAACGTTGAATCCTGATTATTTTAATAAAATTGTTTGTCTCGAGCTTATTCCCTTCTTCCACCCTCATATTGCTACATAAGACTATACATATAAACACACACACACACACACACACGTACATACATACATATATGTATGTATATATATATATATGTATTGTACAATGTATGTATTTTCGTTTAACAAAGTGGGAACATTGCTAACGAATAAAAAATTACAAATTTAATGCATTAAATTTATAACAAAAAAGTACAGCTTTTAATACATTAAATGATGTGTTTATTTGTATTTTAATGCAATCCTCACCTTATTATCTTATTCGAAATAGTATGTTATACTTACTTAGTTCAGATACAAATTATATATCTCAATTGATGTGGCACATAATGTATAATTTCCTGATTGGTTCAAATGATAAATAATTACTAAATTTTATCATTTTTAATTTAAATAATGAATTTGTGACACATTATGAATATACAAATTAAATATCTTAACTAAGTAAACATGGTATCACATACACACACATTCTCTCTTTATAAACATATATATTCAATTCAAGATTTTAGATTTTCAAACTTTAATTAAAATTTAAGATCGTGGATCAAATAAGTGCTATATATAAAAATTTCAAATATTAGAGTTATGAAAATAATAGAATATATTATAGGGGCAGGTAAAATTGGACTGGATTCAACAGTACCGTTTGAAATGATTTGGCTTTGTTTCCATTTTTTTTCAGTTTTATGATAATTTTATTTTTAATAGAGAAGCAAATAGAACGAATCTGAATTTTCTAAAGCAATATGGTTTGTAAATTACTGCCAGCCATTGCCAGTGCGATTGGAGATTGGACAAATATAAATAAATAAATAAATAATAATAATGAACAGAATAGCCCATGCATTATTTTTTTTGCACGTGACATGATGCTGTTAATAGCTAGCATACAAAAAGCTGCCTGGTACCTACACCTCACAGCTCGCATCTCGCTACTGAGTCTTTGTACATCTCGGTACTACTACTACTGACACAACAACTACTGTTCAGCTTGTTAGATTGAGTTTCAATCTGGACCGTCGGATCACATCCCGATTGATTCAACCGAAACCACAAGCAACACTACAGTGTCGTGGGGCCATATAGTAAGGCCGGTGGGGTTTGGAAAAACGTGAGCAATGCGAGTCCTTTTTTTGAGAGGAACGACAGATAGAGATCCAAAACATTTATTAATGCAGTTGAGCTGCCTTTGTCAGATCGTTCCCCCTCGTTAGCATAATCAATGGCTGTTGTATGATTCTCTCTTTGGCTTACGTGCAATTTCAGCCGTTGGATGTTGTAATATTTCAACTTTTTCAAATCCTTTCTCATCAGGATCAATATCTGACAAGAAAATGCCAAAAATGCTCTTCCCCAAGCAAAAGCATTGAAAAGCCCTAATCATTATCAAAATCAAAGTTTATTTAATCCCATATTTTTAAATTTATTTTTATTTATGTTAATTAAATATAATTCAATGCAGGCTAAATTAGTGGATTAGTTTTTGTTTGACACAGTTTAGTTTCTGTTAATGTTTATTATTATTATTATTATTATTGTCTTTGTTGTTTATTAATGTTATTATTATTTAAATTTATTAATTTATTATTATTAGTATAAACAATAATGATTTTAAATAATTATTATTATAAGCACTATTATTATAATAAATAATGACAATAAATTAACTAATAATTCATTCTAATTTGGCTTACAAAATAAGTAATACAATTTATTTTGATTCTCATTTTTATAAATAAAATAAATAAATAAAAAAGAAGAAGAAAAAAATAACAAATTTAATATTAGTGGGTATTTGTCTAGTATTAGGGCCGATGAAGAGGATTCAGCCAAAAGGCATGCCCATCTCTGATAATGATGGAAACAAAAGCTTTAAAGCAGAAAAATGCATTAATGAAAGTGGGGTTCCCTGCTCCAACTTTGCTTCCTCTCTAGGCTTGGTTGTTTCATTTGATTCATCCATGAAGACACAAAAAAAATAATAATAATAAAATACTTATCTTTTTCACCTTTTCAAAAGTAGAAATTTATTTATTAGATTTCTTTTATTAGTGAATTACGAATAAGATTATGGTACATTAAATATTGGCTTCATTATTATTATCATCCTCTTATATATTCAATTCAATAGCAACAACAACAAATTCTGCTAAACCAAATAATACTAAAAGCAGGGGCATAAAGTACAATGAGGGGGTGTAGTAAGTGTAGGAGTTATTAAAAACCAAAAAAAAAAGAAAAAAAAAAAGAGGAAGCTTTAAAAGAAGGGAGTGGCAGTAGCCAGTAGAAGCAAGCAGAAATTACAAAAGGTGAAACCAAAGGAACACCAAAACAACTGTCTCTGTGACACATGATTTGCCCCAGAGAAAAAGGTAACGCTAGAAACAACAGGGGAAAAAAAAATGAAAAGTAAAAGTTGGTTTGCGAGGTAATGAAATGTAATTATAGGCATCAAAAAGCAAAACCAGACAACCCCATTTCAATCTTCTTCTCTCTCTCTCTCTCTCATAGCTCTGACAGTAACAAATCACAGATCTTTGTTGTTGTTGTTGTTGTTGTTGCCGCCTTGCCCAAGTAAAAAGCTTGCTTGTCAAATAAAATAAAGAGAAAACCAAATCCAGATTACTACTTGGGGGCTTTGGTTGTTTTGACTGAACAAAAAACAAACCTTCTCTTATCTTCTTTACTGGAAAAACAAATGGTCTTTGGAATATTTCATTTGGTTGGTATTGAGTGACCGGTGAGTGATCTTTATTATTATTATTATTATTATTTTTACCGGAAAATGAGGGAAAGTGATTAAAAAAATATGTAAACCAAGGTTCTGAGAGGACAAATTTTTTTATTTTTTATTTGCTTTTGTTTCGCATTTTCCTTCTCTGAGTTTGCAAGTTTCCACATTTATGAAAAAATGAGGAAGCATGGTTGGCAACTACCTTACCACCCTCTTCAGGTATTTGTTTTTCTTAAGCTTTCGTGACCTTTTTTTTTTTTGTGACTTTTTGGGGGATTTTCATTGGTTAAAGTTTGGATTTTTAGTGCTTGTTTTGGGTCTTTGAAGGTGGTGGCCGTTGCAGTGTTTATGGCATTGGGGTTTGCTTTCTATGTTTTCTTCGCTCCTTTTGTTGGGAAGAGGATTTTGCAGCTTATTATAACGGGAATCTACAGTCCTCTTGTAAGCGCTCCTATTTTTTAAGCTCAAGTCTTATGAGCCATTTCACATTTTCTCTATCCTATTTATCCTATTTATGCTTATATATCGTGCATTTCAAATGTGTTGGACTTTGATGAACTGAGATCTGAGCTTCTCTGCTTGCTGGATTTTCATTCATTTTGTTTGGTTTTAAATTTATGATATGTATCTTGTTCTTCTCAAAATTGGGATGCTTTCCCTTTCTGGGTTATTTATGTTTGTCATTTGGCAAAATTAAACATAGATCCTTTCAAGTGTTCCGTGAACCTGTCACTTTAGTTGACAAGGATAACGTGGGTTGCTTGTCTTTTAGTTATTGCATCTTTTGGATGGCAATGTATTCCATAACTTCTGAATTTCAAATTTGATTCAGTTGAAATATCATACATGTTTGTCACTTGTTCGGGCATAACTACTAAACCTTATTTTTTCTTTGATTGGGAATTCTTCTTTTATATATGACTATTAACGTTAATTTAAAGCAGTTTCTGTTAATTGAATCCATCATCTAGAGGTAAAGATAAGCCCATTCCACAAAGATTTTGTGGTTACTTCCAGTACTAAATTATTGTGCTTATCACAGTCATATTAAGCACAAGTGTGCAGTCAAACCAGTGACAAATACTAGTTTTTTATCACACAGAAATAGGTATTATTGAACTTGGACATCTGTTTAAAATACTTCGCAGATTTTGATCTCTATTTCTTGGTTGCTTGCCTGATGCAAATAATTAGCATTTGTTTCAACTATGTATGAAGTTTCTCTGTCCTTGAATGTTGATATATGAATTGCATTTATAGTGGCTATAAAATATGTGTATATTTCAATGCATTAGTGACAGGTACAAGTTTTCACTAGTCAAAACATATATTATCATCACATTATGTAGTATATGTACATTTGGTTTGTGTCCTGACTAATTGCAATCGATGCATGAGATGGCCTGAGGAAATTCATTGACACCTCTTTTCTATTTAGATTGGCTGTGTCTTTGGACTGTATATTTGGTGTGCAGCAGCTGATCCTGCTGACTCAGGAGTTTTCAAGTCAAAAAAATACCTCAAGATTCCGGACAGTGGAAAGTCTTCCCGACCAAAGGATTCTAAACTAGGTGGTGATTCGACTTCATCTATAAATGATGCCAATGCAGCTACAGTCGGGCACAAACCTGTGGAAATGGATACAATGGATGCAGAAACCACTTCTAAAGACCTTAATTCTGAAGTTCAGGAGAAAAATGCATTGTCACCGAATTCTTCCTGTTGCACGTTAGTTCTCTCTCCTTGTGCTTTTATCTGCAATTGTTTTGGTTCAAGTGAGGAATCATCTGAGCAGCAGATGAGCGAAGATGGCATGTTTTATTGCAGCTTGTGTGAAGTTGAGGTACGTGAAATCATTTGAAATTTATTCAAGTTTACTTCTTTCTCATTATCAAGTTGTGTTTGTAATCTATTAAACACAGTTGAAAATGAACTAATTGGGTAAAATCATAATATTTTTTCTTGTAAATCTTGAACAGGTTTTCAAGTATAGCAAGCACTGTAGAGTGTGTGACAAATGTGTCGACCGTTTTGATCATCACTGCAGGGTAAATGGGATCTTTTGTTTTTGGTTTGTTTATTCTTACTTGATGATATATCCTGATGCCCTCTGAGTCCTTGGTTCTTGCAGTGGCTTAACAATTGTATAGGCAAAAAGAATTACCGACAGTTTTTCACCCTAATGGTTTCTGCACTTCTCTTGGTGAGCATGAATCTCCTTATTCTGCTTTTCTTGGATTTGTTCACTGGAAACCTCTCATCAATTAATCAGTGTATCTAATGTCCTGTATAAACCTTTCGTTGGCCTAACATATTCCAGCATTGGTTAAGCTTTTCCGGTAGCCATCATCATTTGGGAAGCTAATCTGAGTAGTCATCACCATTTTCAGCTCACTTTTTGAAAGCTTTAATGCTTGTGATTTCTCAATTCATAACTGCCCCACAGGAGTAGTTTTAAAAATTTCTTCGTCATAATTGCTCCTACATTGTCTTGAAACTTTTCTTTAGTCACCTATTCTTGGTTATTGCATGATTTTGGGGTAACTATTGGTTCCAATACTGCTTACTCTGTTGCTTCCCGATAAAATATCATATTCTTTGCCAATTCTTGGCATTGAACAGTTTCTTCATATCAAATTGCTATTATCATTCCATCAAGCGACAGGCCAGAATTTGAAGAACACCAGTGTAAGCCTTTATTTTTCAAGTCATTTTCATTTTAATTGATTATTGACAGGTCTACATGGTTTGTCCACCTTGGGCTTGAGATTGCAGCTTATTCTACAATGGGTGACGGGTATCTTTGTACTTATCTCTTGTTTCCTGGAGCGGAAGCGTTACTCTGTGGATATTTCCTCCAAGTTAGGAAGCAGTTTCTCCTTGGTTCCCTTTGTTATTGTGGTGGTAAGTGTTTGACCACTATTGATATGTTATTCATACTAATTGGCTGGCATGCGAGTGCCAATAAACCTTACATATATCCACAAGCTTTCATGTCCACATTGTGTCCGGTGCTACTTCAATTTTTTGTCTCATATCAACTAAAAAAGAATTTGCATTCTTACAGGCAGTATGCACCATTTTGGCAATGCTTGCAACCTTACCACTTGCTCAGCTCTTCTTTTTCCACATCCTCCTAATAAAAAAGGTAACCTTGCATGTTCCTCTTCACTTCTTATTGACTGTAACTTTGTTTTCATTTCATAAGTGAATGAAGCTGTATGATTTTTTTCTTTGTTTCCTTTTTTCTTTTAATAAAATTCGGCAGTATCAAGGATTGTAATTGATGCTCTACATGTGTTAATTCTTAGTTGTGACTTCTCTTTGGGGGCTTTTTCCAAAAACTTTCCCCTGGGCAGAATGCTGCCCCCTTTCCTAGTGCTTAATTTTTCAGCACCTGCTCTATTCTTCTGTGGCATCTGGCTTGTGCTGTTGAGCTTATTAGGTCATTTCTTTATTTTTCACAGGGACTTACCACATATGATTACATTATAGCTCTAAGGGAGCAGGAACAAGAGCAACAAGGAGTTGGAGGCCAGCAGAGTCCACAAATGTCAATTGCCAGCTCGCTTACTGGATTAAGCAGTGCAAGCTCTTTTTCTACTTTTCACCGCGGGGCATGGTGTACACCCCCACGCTTATTTCTTGAAGATCAGGTAATTGTGACCAATTTTCCTTGTTTCTCTATGGGAGATGAAAGTATGCTTGCAAATTGGCCCTTACCAATTAATTTTGACTCAGTGAACAATCCATATAATTGCACGAACTGCCATGTTCTCCTTTAGCATTTTTTAACATCTCCATTCATGACTTTTAAAATAGATGGTATGATTTTGTTGAATAAAACTGAATTGTCTGTGTCAAGTTTAGGATTTTTTTCCGTGCTTGAACCATGTACAATGTAAATTGGGATATCAAGTAGGTGAGATGCAGAAACTACATTCTTGAAATCTAGGAGTCCTTTGAAAATTTTTGAGGATTGTATTGCTTTCTGTATTACTTGAAAAATCAAATGACAATTGTTTTTTCATCTTTTCCCCCAGTTTGATGTAGTTCCTCCGGAGACTGGGTCTGTAAGTTCATTAGGAAAGAAGACGGTGGGAGAGGAACCAATTAAGAAAAAGAACCCAGCAGTGAAGATTAGTCCATGGACATTGGCTCGGTTGAATGCAGAGGAGATTTCAAAGGCTGCTGCAGAGGCAAGAAAGAAATCCAAAATCCTGCAGCCCGTGGTTAAACGGGAAACCCCTTTTGGGCTAGAATCAAACAGCAGCTTTGGCAGCAGTAGCCGTCGAATGGTCCCAAGGCCTGACAACAACAGAAGGCGAGCTAGTAAGAGGGTGCGCCTTCCAGCTGACTTACCTATGGATCCCCTAACAATTGTTTCAGCTAAAGCTGTTGATAAGAATTTCACTGAGACATCAACTAATCTAGCTCCTCTTCAGCTCGAAGCACGGAGTGCTTTCCAAACAAGCCGAGCAATGTCAAGCTCAGCTGGCATTGTTGCTTCTTCTCCTGAAAGTAGTTTAGACTCTCCAGATATCCACCCATTCCGGGTCTCCTCATCAGGGGCCGAAGAGTCAAGGCGGTTGACTGACCTATCAACTGGTGGTCTAGCAGCTCAGAAAGGATTTCCACTTTCGAGATCTACAAGTGATGGGTATGAAGCATCTGGTGGTGAAGATAGTGATCGTGTTCCTTCCCGAATTGTCCAGAGGTCAACGAACTGGAGTAATCTTCTCTTTGGTACTGATCATGATGAGAGGCTTGTTGAGAGCATTGTTAAATTGAAAGCACCATCTTCATCTAGCCACCTTCTCAACAGAAAGCTTTGATTTGCCGACCATTGATGAAGATATTGGTTCATTTTACTTTACATTGGTGAAAAATTCAAGATTCTTTCATTTGTGGGCTGAAGTACTTAGAAGGACCAATTAATCTTCCTCAGCTCTGCCCGACTGATTTGGTTATCGGTGTTCAGACTGTCATCAAGTCAAATACACGAGGAGAGCTGTAAAGAAATTGTAGGACTCGGGTATCATTGAGATATACAATTGTTTTACACTTGAGCTTCGTTGCAAATTCTGGTACTCGGACAAAGAAGGCAACTTTACCAATATTTTGCTTGTAATACTCAACTGAACACCCCATGTTGAAAGTGGATTCCTCAGTGTTTTGGTAACTTCTTTCTCACATGAGCAATCTAGTGCTTCTCTTGAGAGTTGCCCAAAGAACTTGCAGATAACCAAGTTGCCATACGTTAAATCCTTCAAGATGTGTGTGCATTTTGCTTTTAGTTTCTTTCATTGCATATTCGTCATTTAGGCTGGATGACAGTACAGAGGTTTTTGTAGTATGTAGAAAAGCAGCAGGATTCTCAAGTCTTGTATATGTACAAATCACAAATTCTTTGCATTATCAACACAACCCCTTTTTCTAAGAAACAAACTCTAAGACAGCTACAATTACAATCAAGAAACAAACAGGAACAAGCACAAGCAGGGAAACAAAATGTTTTGTTTTTGAGACACCAACGTTAGTAAGTAGTACATTGGCATTACGAGGCAGGTAGCAAATTCGTCCTCATCAAGTACTAAGTAGTATAAACAACAGAAACAAGATGAGGTACCTTGCCATCATCAAAAGGCAAACGCACATACTCTCTAGCAAACTCCTCGGCAATCTCCATTGCAAGTTCTCCATGTGTAGCCTTACAACACATATACAACACAGTATTGGCAGCAGCCAAGTAAAGGAACAGCAGTGTAAGCAAAGCTGAGGTGACGACAATCTGTAGCACAAATGCCCAACTCTTCCAACCGTCAGTGCCACCAAAAGCAGCAGCCAATCCCCAGCTGCTCAAAATCAAAATTCCAGCGCAAATTGCAAAGTACAAGTAGATAGAGAGAGCCACAGACTGAAACCCCTTGATAAGATGGGCACTTCTCTTGAATGGCCTAACCCCCCAGGCCCAGCAAGAGGGAGATTGTTGTTCTGACACAACAATAACCGAAACCAAAGCCCAGATGACTTGCAAGTAAAGCAAAGACAAAAGCAAACCGATGAAAGGAAGCAGAGAAAAGGAGACGAAAAACGGGGAAGAATAGTCAAAGCCGAGGATGTTATGAAGGAGTTTGACAAGCAGAAACAAGGAGGAGGCGAAAAGGGCGACAAGGGCAGATACAAGGAGTTGGCAAACAAGAGTGGTAATCAAGAGCGGAAAGAAAGAGTGAAGAATGGAGTAAAGAGATGAAACGAGCTTGACGGGCCTGCCATAGAATCCGTGGAAGACGCTGTAGGTGATGGAGGCCACAGCACAGAGGGAGAAAACGAGAGCGAAGACGGCGTAAGAGATTGAGAGAATAATAAGGGTTTGTCGTCGTCGTCGTTGGTCCGAGGTGGAAGTGTGGATGTGGCTGAGGAAGGATTTTGCAACGGTGTCGTCGTGCAGGAGGAGGAGTTGTTGGAGGGTTGGGAAGACGAGGACGGAGAACGAGATAGGGAGAAGGAAGATCACAGAGAGGGCCAGGAAGTGACGAGAGTGCGCTTTTATTATGCGTTTTGATTCCGAGAGGATTGTCCACAGATTCGGATTCGTCGTTGACATGGCGGATGACGATGATGCTTTTGGGCGTCCAGAGAAAGGAATAGATTTCTCCTCCGTCGACTGATGGGAGTATTTTACTTTTTGTGAACGCCACCTCCAACCATTTTTATTCAAAAATTAAAATTAAAACTAAGAAACAAAATGTAATTGTAAAGAAATAGAAATTATTTATTAAGACCAAATAAAATAAAATTAAGTTAAATTAAATTAAATTAAAACTCCGTGTAGTTTTTTTACTTTCTAAATATGACATACAACAATTATAAAAATGAATTTATTTATTTAGACGTCAAATATCCAAATTATTACCATCGCATAGTTATCCGTGAGGTGGCAGCAAGACAAATTATTATTGAAAATATTGTTAATTAATTAATTAATGTGATTGATAATCCTCCATATCCTCCTACAAGAAAAAAGCACAAGGGGTAGGAGCCAAATCCCTCCATCATTCATCCCTTTGATCTAAAACTCCAATTGAGAACCCTATTGAAGAGCCCATTTATTTGATCCCATTACAAGCTGTGTCAACCGTCAAGCACCACAACAATTTTGTTCCGGTGAGTTGTTCAATTGTGTTTCTGTCCCTAAACTTGGCAGCTCCCGTCCCTTAAATAAAACACGGATCTTAAGATGGCATCTTTAACGCCTGTAAAATGTTCGATGAAAATACACAAATTTCCGTTTTACAGAAACGCGGTCAAAAGTTGAAAAAAGACAAAAAAGGGAAAACAGAAACTCACGTTAAAATTCCACAGCGTCAGCACCAAAACCCCAAAGCACACGTTTTGGACAAATTCCCATTTCTTCCGAGGTCTCCTGAAATTAGTGTCAACAGCCTCATAATGGGTTATGAATCACCAGCGTCGCTCTCTATTTAGCTGCTGTTGTTGTCTGGGTTTCGTCACTCCCAGGTTTTTCGCACATTAGCCGATCTGATTTTCTCATTCATTTTTCACTCTCTCCGTATTTCACTTAAGTGCGTTTTCTGATACCTATTGTTGATTTTTAAGTTACCCGTTAATCGTTACAGTCGTCTTGGTCAGTTTGTTATGATATTTTAATCATCATGGAGTCCTCTAGCGTTGTTTCTCCTAGAGTCAGCTTGAATCACTCAAAATTAGAGGGATCTGAATGTTCCCCTCTGCATAATCTTGAATTAGAGTCATCTGATACTGGTATTAATCACTGTGAATACCAATTCCATTCATCCAGTGCTTTAGACATCTTGAGAGAAACTGTTAGGATTCTCCGGTTCAATTCTTCGGGTTTTATGATTACTGCTGCAGTGCTCATTTGCCCAGTATCAGCTATTCTTTTGTCGAACTTAGTAGTTGATCAACACATCGTCAATAAACTCACTTACAGGCTCTTGTTAGTTGCTGAAGTTTGTGGTCTTCCACTGACGCCTTTTGTCACTGTCTCATGTCATAAATTCTCTGAAATGGTTCTCTCGTTGACAATGTGCTTCCCTTTGTTCATTACATCGTCCTTGTTGTCAAAAGCTGCTGTCGTTTACTCTGTATATTGTACTTACTCAAGGAAAAAGGTTGAAATCTCCAAGTTTTTTGTGATAGTTCGTAAGATCTGGAAGAAGGTTGTGGTAACATATTTGTGGGTATGTATGGTGATTGTTGGCTGCATCATGTTGTTTTTTGTGCTTCTTGTTGCTGTGTGTAGCGCAGTTTCTGCAATTTGGTTTTTGCCTGATTTGGTTTTCTATGCGGCAATAGTGGTGGGGTTGGTGTTTTCAGTTGTTTATGCTAATGCTATTGTTATTTGTAACATTGGTATAGTTATCTCTGTGTTGGAGGATGTTTCGGGGGTACAAGCATTATTTAGGTCAGGGGTTTTGATTAGGGGGCAGACTCAGGTGGGTCTATTGATATTTCTTGGATCAACAGTTGGGATGGGTTTTATTGAGGGCTTGTTTGAGCATAGAGTAACAACCCTGAGCTATGGAGATGGATCTTCAAGACTGTGGGAAGGCCCTCTTTTAGTGATAATGTACTCATTTGTGGTGCTTATTGATTCCATGATGAGTGCTGTTTTCTACTTCAGTTGCAAATCTTATGGTATGGGAGCTTCGAATGGTGAATCTCAGCCGATTCTAGAATCCATAGCTGTTCCTCCTGAATCAACAGATATTCAATAATGTCATCTGTAAAATTGGTTTGGTTTATCCACAAAACTCCTATTATTCAATAATATGAAGATGGAGCGGCAAAGGGGAAACACAGATTTTGTTGTTGGTCACATTCTTTCGACATTGATGAGGAATTGAGTGTTGGTATATTGGTAGACCTTCACTCACAAAGGTTTGTGGCAAGTGGAATGTGCTTCACTCCCAAGTTTCTCCATACTTGATGGAATTGAATAACTACAGATACAATGGAAGAGGCAGGATTGATTGGAGGAAAAAATCAGGGAATTGAAACTTTTTTGATTGTTCATTGGTTGGAATATGTTTCCTATTAGTCCTGTCATCATTTCCATATAATGAAAAGTTACTTTAGATTGTTTCAACTTTCTATATTTGAGTTCTACATGTTCTTAAAGAATATATTATATCATAGCTGGGATTTGAATTTTTTATGATAATTACAGTAAATTTCAGAACTGATTTAAGAGTGACTGTTGAAAAATCCTGTGCGGGTGTGTGGAGGAATATGTTCATTTCAGGAAGACTGTGACTGCCACAAATTCTTGCACCGATGCATGCGTTACTTTCCCAACTTAGCATTTCTGTCTTATGCAATATTCATGTATTTCAAATGTGTAATGTGTTGAAAGCACTGGCATTTCACATATTGTTTTGAATTGTGCTGCTTCAACAGTTAATTGCAAAATAGATTCTGTTGTGTGCAATGTGTGGTGTGGCTTGCAGATTTGCACAAATTTGAGACAGCTTGAAGGACATGCCATTTTTGCTTGTCTAAATGGTAGCGAGACAGCCCGCGATCAAAATGAAGGGCAAGGTAAAATCCATTTGTTAACTCCTATGAGCTGCACCATTGTTGTTCAAGTAATTATAAATTTCAGCTGAAAAGAGTTTTATATGATTCTGCATGTGATTACCATTTATTACTGAACCTTTGAGAACTACTGTCATACTTATATTATGTTCAAGGAAATAAAGATATTATAGGAACAAGAACAAAGCTTTCTCCAGCTAATTTTTAACAACGACGAAGTCCACTTGAAATCCTCCATTGCTGAATCTTATGCCTCTCAGGCGTTTTGATGTGTTGTCAATTTCGACAAAATTTGGTACTTCGTCTTCTTCAACTCCAGTTCCATTGTTAACAAAGATCTGGCTGCAATTGCATGTCTTTTCAGGCTCTGTAATTTCTGCGAAATAAAATAATGATATGAAAGAAACTTATGATGTTGCGTGAAAACTAATTGAACAATATGTAAGACTGCAATATCGTAGCTTGAATATTCTATGACAGTACCATGGTAACGAGAACCTTGAACACTTGCTTGTTCTTCTTCTACTTCACAGTCTGTAAAATCTGCGGCATTTTCATGGACACCACACAAAGATGCTGCATCATCTTCCTGTAGAGAAGGCATTTCTGGACTTGATATGGAACCAGGTTTCGAAACTCGCTCTTCTTCTTCTACTTCAACTGTTGTTCTTCTATTGATTGGCCTTTTGGGATGCTTGTGAGCATCAACATTTCGATGCTTTAGTAATTTGCTCATTATCAGTTTCCTACCTGCTACATAAGAATGGGTTAAAATAAGGGAACAGCATCTCCTTGAGCTCACACCAAGACGTACAATGCATTGAGAAAGTTTCATGGATCTCTTTCGCGTGTAGATAAGAGATCGATCAAATAGCATACTCTATTAACTATTATTTGTATAATATAATTCAAGTGCTTTGAAAATATTTTCTATTTAATCGTGAATCAAGAGTGTATCATTATTCTTATTGCACAGATCACGCTTGCTTATTATGATGTATGCGCATGTCATTTATGAGATGGAGCACTCGATAAAATGATTTGACTGAATGGCTTACAGTGTCAAGGAAGCAGCAATCAATCAATAAATATTAGATATTGTTGTATCCCGGGGTCGGGGTTAAAACATTGATATTTGATTAATTACACTGATATTGATCAACTTTCAATCTTTCATGTTGTAAGAAATATTTTGAAAATAAATAAATAAATAGATTAAAGAGAGAATCTTGCAATAAAGGAGAGACGGACACTACTAGTAACAAAGTTAAAGAAATTGTAAAAAGGACTTTTGGATATTACAGTCAAGTTAAAAATTTACGTGTGTGTGTACATGTATCTATGTATAGTTCCCCGAACAAATGATGGAATGAATGGGTACTGATAATGCAAGCATGACTAAAATATTTTCGCAATCATAATATATTTTCACTGCTGGGGTTTATGAAAAATTAACGTTAAAGGTTCAATTGAGGAATAAAAAGGGGCGTCGTTAGAAGTGATTAAAATTTTCATTTAATTTTTACTGGGCGATGGGGCTTTCTAAGAACTTGGAAGGGGTTTTGTTAGGAGAGTCAGTTTTGACAATTTAAAAACCAAAATTCTCTGTGAACACGTCGTATCGACTACAAAGTCGGAATCAATGTCGGATCACTTCATAATAATTGATACGGCTTACTTACAATACGGTGAAATTATAGCATCGGAAACGGTGCGTTTTGAAGGTTGAAGAAGAAAAAGGCTTAGTTCAAATTAGCGCCATCCGTGGTCTAATCCCTTACATACATAGCTTAACCTTCGTGTTCACAGCAACTATACTTATTTGAAAAAAAGAAAGGAAAAAAAAAGGGGTAAGCAACTAACTTTGCTATGGAAAGAAAAAAAAAATGCAATCGATGATCATGGAAAGGCACAGCAGAAGGCAGATATTAGATATGTGATAATGTATCCAAACTGTCCCAGTTTTGAAGTTGCATGTTCTGTAGTTATTAGTTTTGAAGTTGCATGTTCTCTAGTTATTAGTTTTGAAGTCGGGCCTTGCTCGTTAACTGTTCGATAAAATGTCCAATTGAAAATTTTCTTCTTCTTCTTCTTTTTTTTCCTTGTAAAGCGCTAATAAGCTGCTGGATATTTGGGAGCATTTAGCATTGTTATAGGAAGAATCAGATAGTGGCTTTGAATCTTGGTCTTTGATACATTGCTTGGTTGCTGCTGTGTTTCCCGTCAATGTGTTCTTACGTCATCCTGAATTGTTGATGTTGGATCAAGTTTTGACTTTTGCGCTGTCTTAGTAGGACTGAGAATGGATAGCTACCGTCAGGAGAAAGTACAGAAATTCGAGGAATTCGTTGATCGCAGATTGAAACCAGACCTTACACGTGCTATCGCGGAGCGGTACGTTTCTAATTCTATTCACTTGACTGTTTTTGGCTCAAGGGATGAATAAAAGCTTCATGCTTGGTCTCTGATATTTTTATTCGTTTTTAATAGTTCTCCTTTAATAGCTTCATGCCTAGTATAATTAAATCTAGCATCATTAATTTTGATTAGTGTGCTGAACAAATTATCTGCTTGTCGAGTTTATAATGATAATATGGGTAGAGTGGTGCGTCAATTTTTTATTGAAACCTAATGACTGGCTCAAGCACTTTGATTTACAATAAAGGTTCATGTTCTGACTGCTTACTTTGTTTCACTTTGCAGAGACAAGGTCTTTGAACAACAAAAGATTTTGTATCCTTGGATTCGTGTTTGTTGAGAGATATATTTGATTTTCTTTTACTTAATAAGAAGTAGTTCTCCATGAATGACATCGGCCGGATCAATTTATTTGTAAATGGTAATTATCATTTTTTGGGTTTTGATTGAATCTTGATAAAGAGATTTTTTTTTTTCAATCACTAGCGAAATTCTTGAAGCTGGCTCACTGTATTGGAGCTTTTTTATTTTGACTGTATATGAAGTAATATTTTAGAATCAAAGAGATGTTCTTCTAAAATAGATGTTCAATTCAAAGCACAGAAACATCCTGAAAGAGGCACTGAAACTGAATCCTTTACAATCATTATGTCCTTCCTTATTATCCAACTTGGTGATTGTTTCTTTTATCTGGTTTTACTTGACACTAAACGCTGGTAGCTCAGATTTGCGAAAGAACATAGAGAATTTGGAGAAAAATAGTGTGACGAGTCTTAGGACATTGGTGAACCTTGGCTCTGAAGTATACATGCAAGCTGATGTGTAAGTTTCAGTTATGCATTTTGGTGCTTAATGCTGCTTTCATTCTTACAAAGCTTGCATTATAAGCCTTCCTAAGTTCATTCTTATTTTCGAAGTTAATTTTTATTTTCTTTTGGCCTTAAAATGTGCTATTCTTCTTTAATTTTGGATTGCCGGAGGTGGATGCAGGCCAGATACGCAGCATATATTTGTGGACATTGGACTTGGATTCCATGTGGAGTTCACCTGGTCTGAAGCTTTGAAGTTCATATCACAAAGAGAAGATAAAATAGCCAGGTATAATTTTATGGTTTAGTTAATTTTTGGCAAATTGTGTCTTTTCTCTTTCTCGGAAATTACTTTCAATTTCAAACTTGATGCATTATTGAATTGCTTTCTGCAGGCAAATAGACGAGTACACTCGCCTTATTGCATCAATTAAAGCCCAGATTAAATTGGTATGTTTATTATATGTTGGATCTTTCTCTTTTTGTGCTTTCTTTATTCATTCTTGGCTTTTCTACATATTTTATGGAGTTGCAAAGCTGCTTAAGCCTCTTCAAGCTTGTCTCTCAAATATGAGAGTTAGCTTAGATGGCTGGAATATTATATTGTTTAGGGTTTAGCAGATAATATGAATGCAAATGATTGGGTTCTAAATGACAAGAAGTAACTACTAGCATATGATCAATATGAACGGAAATTGTTCTTTTTCTGTTGGTCCACTTCTGATATGCATCCATTGAATTGCTTTCAGGTTTGTGAAGGGATTTGTGAGTTACTCCAACTCCCTGCTGAGACAAGTGTTCAGGAGGCCATCTTTTAACATTGTATGAACTTGAATAACTAGCTTTTTAGAACTTTAAATCTTTCTTCTGCTTTAACTCGCGGGTTGTTTTTGTATTTTTAACAACTGAGTGAAATCACAAGAGTGGTGGAGGATAAAATATGTTATGGGCTGAAACTTTTTGTAAAATTGTGGATTTGGGCTCTTTATTACCCATTGGTAGATGACACTGAAAAATGAGTGGGCGGTGGGCTGGCGGCTCACATAGAACTATTCTCCGAGATTTGGGAAAAAAAGATGAGTTGCCAGGTCATTTGGTCCCCATTTTTCTTTTCTGATGTTACTTCTCAGTTCGAACCCGCTTCACTGCTTTTGTAGGCGTGCTATTGCTATGAAATGTAGCCAGTAGCAGACTAGCAGTAGATTATTATCTTGATACAATACAATACAAACAAACTAGAGCCTGATTTGAACCCAGCAGAAGATGATGGGTACAGTCACTTCATGACGCTTAAGTCTGAGATTGGACCGCACATGAAACTCATGCACATGTCTTGTTGTTTTTATCATTTGACAACATCTATTATGTTAGAAATTAGGCTTAGGGTTGAGGGTTGATACCATCTGCTAGATCAATCAATGATCAATCAATCAGAATGGAGGGAAAATCTCTTTATTTAAAATTTGAAAAAGAAAAAGAAAAAGAAATTAAATAAAAGGAAAGGGGAGAGCAGATTTGAGCTGGAATTGATGTGTGTGGGGTTTGATTTGACGGAAAGCTAGATGTGGTTAACTTATTTTGTTTGACGGGCTGTCGAGTTGTGTGTCAACAAGTTCCCGTTGCCGACAGAAGGAATCCGGCGACGTCACGCAGAATCTCTCATCACTTATTTCCTCGATAATCGTGAAATAGAAAATTGTATTTTTATTCAGTTCAATTATTTATTTATTTATTTATTCTGGTAAAAATAACAATTATGTATTTACTTTTTTGCCAGGAAAACTTATCCCTCATCGTCACCATGAATAATGTTTCCGATGATATCATACCGAGATGAAAAATTGTTGAAAAAACATAATTCGTAAAAAATGGAAAAAGGGGGAAAATTTTGAAAAAGTCTCATTTAAGATATTATTTTGGACAGGATTCGGTTTTGATGGTAAGTTTAATTTTACAAATTTCTCAAAAAAATGATGGGAAGTGCCTTTTTTTCAGTTTTTGCTGCGGTGCGTTTATTAGTTAATAATGAAAATGAGAAATTAGAGAATGAAAATGAATAATATGTTCACTTTTAAACTAAGGGAATGAGAATTAAATTGGTGGGTTTCACAATCATTTGAGTATGAGAAATGAGTTTCTAATCTCCAGGGGGTTGGAAATTGAAATCTCATTCTCGGTATTGATTATTTTATCTGATCAATATTTCTTAATACTAAATATATTCTCAATCTAAAAGTAAAATAAAACAAAATGCCCAAGTTCAATTCAGCTCGTCGAAACCCTAATCCCTTTTATTGTTGATGAGAATCAGCAGCCAATTGAACCCATGTCACGTCGCCGGTAGTCGCAGAAACCATCACACATGTCCAATCAAACACGAAAGGTTAGCCTTGCACTGTAGTCGTTGTTAATCATTGCGCAGCACCATCTGCACTCGTCGTTGTTACTCTCTTATTGTCACTACCACTTGCTGATTTCCCAACACTGCCGTTGCTCTCTAATTTCATTTATCTATTGTTTTTGTACTTATTTTTAATTTCGTATTGTTGTTGCTGTTGTTCTTGTTGTTGTATTTTTGTTGTTATTTCTAATTTATTTATTGTTAATATTTATTACGATGACAATGATAATAATAGTTAACTAAAGACAATTTAATCACTTGCAAAAGTTATTTCGATTCTAGAACAAAATAAACACATAAAAGAAAATACCATTCATTTCGATTCCAATTACTATAGTTGAAACAAACAAATTTTTTATTCTAAATCGTCATTTCCATTCTAACCCCATTTCCATTACCAAATAGTAAATATACCACTAATTTGTTCTATCTATAAAAACTCATTTTTTATATTGGATTTAAGGAAAACCAAAAAAAAAAAAAAATCTATATATATGATATAAAATATTATTAGCACATTAAATGAAAAGTAGTTGTCAATTTCCTTCTATTGAAATCAATACATACCACTTGCCCCTCTACTGTTTTTATAATACCTTATAATCTTCCCGACATTATAATTTTATAGTCTTACCATTGTTTTTAAATGCATGTTTATGGTACTTTTGTTATTTTTAACTTTTTTTTTCCTTATACTAAGTATATATTTTATATTCTAACAATCAAATATTAAGGAAATTACTTATTTACCTTTCTTTCCTTAAAATTTTTTTTTTTTATGAGAGAAAGTTATTGAATATTATGAAAACAATAGAATAAGGGGTATATATTAATTTCAGTAGGAAGAAACTAAAATCTCCCTAAAATTAATTAGATGTTGCAAAATTGAAGAAAAGAGGGAGGGGGGAACAAACTAAAAAGATAGCTAATTAAGAGATGCAGAAAAAAAGATGATAGTAAGAGCAGCTGGAAGTTATGGGCCGCCTAAGTTTCAAGCTATCCAGAAGGCTCCCACTCTAGAACTCTACTTTCACTCGTAAATATCGAAAAACTATTTAGATACATGTAGAATGTGAATGCTCTAGGCACTTGTATGTGTAACTTTCTAGGACGTTGCATAAATAAGAGCTCTCTATATCATGAAAACTCTCTAAATTTGATTGGAAGGTTCTAAATCTTAGTGGAACTAGGCAAGTCTCCCAGTAAATAGGGGCTTTGTCAAATAGCATTACATGCAAACAACTCTTAGCAACTAAGCAGGCCCTTGTGCACACTTTTATGAATAATACAAATGTTCTCTAGCTTACTTGCTCTCTTTTCTCTTTCTCTTTAGTTCCTCTGCAAGCATTCTCACTTAACTCATCAAAAAAATTCAAGGCTGGCTTACTTAACAATTGTTTCGGACAATAATTATCTAATTGTCGCACCAATATGCTGCGAAAAATTCTTAACTCGTGATACGAAGGCCTCAAAAGGCCAAAACACCACGTGTCACGTAGATGAGAGGCTAACTGGTGGTCCCTACGTTCTGTCTAAACCCACGTTTATTTCTGAGTACTTCTGTCCGTTGCTGTGACCGTGTACCACACAAAAGTCTTTCCGATGGTGATAGACGCCAAAAACCAAAAAAAGGTAAAAAATAAAAAAATGAAAAAGAAAGCAAAGTAAGAGAGAAATATTAATGGTGATTGGGGGGGGGGGGGCGCGAGGTGAAAGCGGCCATACGTTGCTGACGCCTGAGGCCGAGGCTGAGGCTGATACAGATTACACACAGAGAGAGAGACAGAGAGAGAGACAGAGAGAGAGAGAGACAGAGAGACAGACAGAGCTGAAGAGACAAAAGGGGAAGTCGAAAGTCAGAGCGGGTAGCCTTTTTACTTGAAACCCTATCTTTTGTTAGCTCTTATTTTGTTCTTTTCTTTCTCTCATTAATTGCTACCACCCCCGCCTCACCCCTTGTTCTCTCTCATTCTTGTTTGGATTTTATCATCCACTTTCCCTTCTTCTTTACATTTTCTCATTTTCAATCCATAACTTGGGTTGGGTAGATCAAAGCAAAAATTGGAAAACTCTTTCTTTATTTTGAATTTAGAAACTCATTTATATATATTCTTTTAAGATAAAAATAAAAATCTCAATTTTTAAATTTTTAAATGGAATTTTTACAATGTATTTTTTAAAAGATATTATTCAAAATATCAATATATTATTTTAACAAATTTATACCTACTTACCTATCTACCTACAACACAAATACATACATACATGTGTCTCAGTAAATTAGTTGTGTAGCTTACTTCTTCATGCCCTTGTTGGATTCAATTTGAATAACTTCTTTGAATCATTTGAATAAATCGAGATGATTATTGTGCTTTAATGATGCTTAAAGTAGCTTGATGAAATTGCTAAAATATTTATTGGAGATATCATATAATTAAGGATGAGATTATTTATACTCTAAAATTTACTCTGAACACTACTATTTTAATGAAATATTTTATCATAAAAATATCCATTATATGAATTACTATTAGGGACTCTCTCCTATAAAATAATATAATATAATTATTTTGAACACTCATATAGCACACTCACTATTCATTTTATAATTCCTCTTACCATAAACCCTAAAATTTTATTACTAATGACCAAATCAATTCTTAAAATGTTTTGAACATATTTTTTCCTTTTGATTTTCAAAAAAAAAAAAATTAAAAGTATCTTTTGTTGTTGTCTCCTTCTTTTCTTTCTCTTCTTCTTCTTCTTCTTCTTCTTCTTCTTTTGTCTTTTTTTTTTGGCCACATGGCCTTTTTTTTTTCAATTTTTATGTTAAAAAATTGAGGTGTAAAAACTATTTTGAACAAATTCTTTAATAACAAGAACTAATAACTAAAACTTATGTTAAAGATTTTATTTACAACATAATTTGATTCTAGTGATGTATATACTAAATCATTATTAATTTTTTTTAGTGTGTTAAATAGTTTAATTAGTGTTTTGAATAAAGCAATTTAAGTGGTTTCAGTAAGGTCATTTTTGATACTTTAAAGAGTACAGAAAATAAAGCTTAATTTTTTAAATTTAACATATGAGTATACAGAGTAATAAAATTTATTAGCATAAAAGTTTCCTAGTGATAACTAAGGGTGGGCACTAGTTCAGATCAGTTTGGTTTCGAAATAAATCAAAAAATTTCAGTTCGGTTTGGTTTGAGAATTTCAAAAAATCAGAAATTTACATTCAGTTAGGTTTCAGTATTAATACATATTTTTCTTTTTTAGTTATAAAACTCCGAATCGAATTGAATTTTTTGGGTCCCGTTCAATTCGACCCACCCCTCAAGGCCACATGATATTTTTTTTAATTTAAAAATTATTTTTTTAGTTTTTCAATTCGGTTTTTAGATTTGAAAATTTAAACTAAAAATTGAATCAAAAGTATTTATTTTTATATCGAATTGAAATATTCATTTTTTTTACAAAAAAAACTGAATTGAACCCTTAAAAATTGAACTGAGCGGGTAATTTTACAAGTTTGTTTTAGTTTTGCCCACCTCTAGTGACAACTCTTATTGTATTAGTATAATAGTTTTCTAATGGCAACTCCTAATTGTTGCCCAATGGTCAAGAAAAGAAATCATTTTTGTAAGTTTTTTTTTCTTTTTTCCTTCGGACTTTTTTTAGAACTTTTACTACTAGTTAATGCAGGTGAAATTTATCCCCAACATTATAAACCGACAATTGGACAATCTATTTTTTCTCTCAGGAGTTTCATTTGTAGAAGCTCTAATGTTAGAAGATCTATTGGACCTATTTGAATAAATATTTAAATAATATGCGAGCACATATGAAATAATGTAAAATCTCATGGATTTAAATGATAAAGTTGTTCTCTATATTTTGGTGGGTCAGCTATACGGAAGTGGCTTTATTTATTGTTTTCTTTTGCGTCTGAATTATGCAACTCCAGCGACTCTGTCACCTCTTCTTCATCCTAATGCTGCATGCATTGAAAATAGGTATAATATACAACTGACAAAGATACCAGCCATGCAGCATTTTTGAAGAAACTCTTAATCAGTCTTTTTTTTTTTTTTTTTTCAAAATTGGGATGCCCTTTTTTATGGTCCCAAAACTGGCCTAAAGGCTGAAGCAGCTAGATCCTATCTCTGCTTATTCTTCAATCTTTTCTGCGACCGGTCATGCTTTCCGGGTCATACACATACATGCTCAGTAGTTACTGTAATGACATAGTATTTGTTGCTTTCAGAAATAGGAGTAACTTCGGCAAATGACCTCGATGTTTTTTTTTTTAATTTTTGCTCAGGGACCTTATAGGTAATCTTCAAAAACATGAAGTCAACTGCGCCCATTTGTATATATCTCAAAAAGAATCAAGAAAAATAAATAAAGCCCATTATTGATTCAAAAGATGGAGATGTTAAATCACTGAACTCTTTTGTAGTACAGCATTTTATTCACATTGGATTTTATACTTTATTTTAATGTAAGTGACAAGATTCTGCTTAAAAGTATGTTTCATTTGTCAAATTATTATGGAACAAACTAATCATTATTTCTTGTGGGGCTAATCATACAGTGAACTAATTACTAAGTAGAGTAATTATTCCTTTCCAAAAAGCATTGGTTGTTTTGGAAGTATCTAAACTGATTTGGCTTTTGTCTTCACATTGATCCAACTATTTAAGATCCTTTTTTTCTTCTAATTTGAGATTAGCAACTTGTCATTTGTTTCTTAATTAATAGGAGACGTCACAACAAATTGCTTCATTTAGTAGGCCTTAAATCCAATAATTAGCAACTCATTCTTGGGTTAGCCTACGTAAAATAGCTAGCTATAGTGTCTAATCTTGCAATATATATACTGGACTAAATTTTTATTGCACTAGAGTGAATACAATTCGATAGTTCTGGATATGCAATGATGCGGCATGAACAATTAGCAGTAGAACATGAGTTTCTTTGGATATGCAATGATGTGGCATGAACAATTAGCAGTAGAACATGAGTTTCTTAACATTCTCACTAAGTTTTGGTAGAGGCGCCGCCTTTGGAGGGGCAGCTCGGCAGATTGCAGAAGAACTTCCCATTAAAGTTGCTGATTCTGAACGTTCAAGGTAAAGTCTACCTCTGTATGCAGCCAAATGGGCATAGTAAGCCGGAGGCACCAATGAAACAGGCTTGGTGCACCTCACAAACGTGTAGCACAGATTGTAAACTAGCTTCTGTAGTTCATCAGAAGTGAACTTGTTATCATCCCATAGAATATGATAATGTGTTGGCCTGCTTGTTCCCTTAACTCCCCAGTGGCTGCAAAGATAGAAATCAAATTCCCTTGGATGAGTTATCACAGTATCTACAACAGTCCCTGGAGGAATGTTTTCATCAGAAGATTGATTGTGAGCTGAAGATGGATCATTGTCATATGGAAACAGCCTTGTGTGGTGTCTCTTTTGTACCACTACAAACGTAATGGGAGGACTATAACCAGGAAATCTTGAACAAGCTTCTCTGATCGATTGTAGTTCCTCTTGCAGCACTTTATAAAATTGAGTTTCACTTACCCCATCTCTGAAGAAGATTATTCTCCGAGGAAGTTTGTTTAATTCATGGTAAAAGTCATCAAGTAATTCTCCAACCATCATACCAAGATCTTGGATTATTTCTTGTCGATGTGTTTGGGACCTCATCCTTGACGCATACTTGTTAGCCGCTGGCCAGTTCATGCTGCCAACCACGGCTGCAACAGATGGACTGAAATCATCTAGTGGGTGAGGATGAGTGACATCAGCTCCCATAAAGATTACTGGCTCATCAGGAAAGAAAAGGCGCGGTATCTGAGAGGGTAATGAGTTGTACAAAGCTACAGTGCACCCACCAACCTTGGCATTGATCTTGAGAGCCAAATTTGCCAGAAACTGTGAACTCAACTTGCCAAGATTTGAGTACAAGCAACACTGACTTACAACCCCAACACTAGTTTCTGCTATTCGTTTCAAATCTGCGTACCCCTTGTGCTTCCTTTCCATAACACATATGAGAAGCTGGAGATTGTTTGAGGCAGCTTCATGGATTTTCTTGAGTTTAGATTCCAAGAGAGAAACATTATTAAGCACATGGGTTTGTTCAAATTGAGGGCTAATGATTGTACTTTTGTTAAGAAAGATTCCCAATTGCTCACACCGTTGAGATAACTGGCAAATGAACTTCGGAATGGCGGACTTCTGATCATGGCTGCCACCAAAACTTAACAGTGCCCACCTTTCAATTCGTGTTCCTTCAAAGACATGACTCTCAAGAAAGTTCCATTGGCGGTCATGGCGGCAAGGAACAAGATCTCTTATGTGGCCTCCATCACCAAGCTTTAGCTTTGGAGGTTGGAGTATTCTCCCATTCAATCTTGTCATTTCCCTTGAAACATGGAGTTTGAATTCTCTTCCCTGGTTGCCACTGTCAAGAAAAAATTCTAAATCCATCAGAGAAAAGAACTTAAGATATCAAAATAAGTAGTGATGATCTTATTCATCACAATCAAGTTTCAAGATAACTGAAAAATATCTCTTCATTAATGGATCTTTCTAACTAGTATTGAAGTTACCTTGTTGGACCAACAGGTCCTCGCATGACTCCATCTATCATAGCCTTTCTTTCTTTTGGCCTTTGGCAACCCATCTTAAGTATTCTTGCTGTCTGATCATCTGAAAGCTTCCCAAGGAACTTCTGGCCTTCGCAAATCATGCAAAGCTCCATAGGAAGATAACATGGTTTGCTCCTACTGATCTGCAAACATGGTAAATTTCTAAATTGTATGTTATAATTGTAGTGATCCTTGAAGTAACTCAGAAGCCTTATATTCTTTCCATCCCTGTCTGCAAACCAAAGATTTTCAGTAACTTCTTCAGTCAAACCATAAACCCGGTATCTCTGTACCGTTTCTCTATGGCAAACAAAGACCCTGATGTTCTTCAGGGCCCTCTCCACTTCTTTCTTTTGATCACCACTCAAGCCTCTCGTCTTCCTTTGGGAAAGGTCTTTAAGAAACTCAAGACGCTTTTGCAAGTAGGGAATTACTCCAACGCTTTCATGGAAAGCACTAACAGAGGAATCCACATTGAGGGACAGTCCTTGTTGTGTTGGTCTAAGACTCTGAAAGAATCCTCTCAATCCAACAGCTCCTCCTCCAATTTCCTTTGCACCTCCCATTGAAGACGAATATAGTGATCTCCCCACAGGTATACATTTCTCGCTCGGGTTCTCCCTCAAGACAACATCCAAAGCATGGAGATAATCCTGAGGGAGTGGGATCCAATCATTGTCCTCTTTGCTCAAGTATCTACTCAATTCCTTTCCATCATACTTTGACACAAGTTTGATATTTATACGAAACAGTTTCAGCTGATGCTGCTTGTGTATCAATTCCTTGAGTTCTCCAGAAGGCAACACCGACTTGCTAGTAGGAATAGGGAGGCTAACGAAGAACTCAAGCCTATCATTTTCGAATTCAACAGGACTGTAAATGTTTTTTCTGCCATCAAATGCAGGATAAGCACCAGAAAGCATAGAAGAATTTTCCTCCACGAGTTTTTGTTTGATCAGTCGCGCAACTTCCTTGGAAGGACTTGGTGACATTTCAACATTGTAATGGAAAATCCTCTGTGATGGGTCCAATTGGACTAGAAAATGATTGGCAAGGAGAGAAATCACTGCCCCTTCTACACCACCAGCATCTGGCCTCCTTGCAGCGACAAGTGCTTGTGTTTTGGCACCCGTGATCCTTCTTCCATCATTTCCTTTAACAGCTACCTTGTTTCTCCTGCAAAGCCCCTCTGGAGATGCTTACGTGAGTTCAAAGAAATAGTTAGCCAACTGATATGTAGAACTCATGAACACCTGTATGATAAGATCTCATTCCAGTTTAAGTGATATTTCAAAAGCTACTACCAGATTCATACATGAAAACAATCAAAAAGTATCATTTTGGCAACAATATCATCCTTATTGCTGAAAAACAAAATCAAAAGCGGTCAAATGAGAGATATTGAAACAAAAATTTTGATTTTCCTTTTTGATTTCAAAAAAGACCAACAGAATAATAAACATTTCCTCTCTTGAAGGCTTTAGCTTTTTGAAATAATAAAAAAAAAACACTTTTTTTTTTCTTTTTTATCACACAGACAATGAAAAAAAAACTTTTTTTTTCTTTTTCACACACACACTGAAACCAGCCAACAAATATAAACCTTCAGAGTAAAAAAGCCTACAAAAACAATCAACGAAAAGGGAAAAATAAATCTGCTTCCATATTAAGACGAAGATTCCCCAGTTCGAACACAGAATCCTATGCTTAAACCATATTTGCATTTAAAATAATAATAATAAGAAGAAGAAGAAGCAAAAAAGTTTAGAACCATAAACATATTGGGTTACCTGGTGAAATATTAACAACATGGGCATGGGCATCAGAGGAAGTAGCAAGAGAAGGGTTATGGAGCTTACATGAAGGTTTGTGCAAATGGGTTTTTGATACAAAGCTTTGGTTTTGAGGAAGAGGTGGAGCTAAGGCAAGTTGCAAAGGAATAGTAGGAGGCAAAGGAAGCAAAGCTGGGTAGTAATTTTGATGCTGGTTTTGGTTACAGAACCCAAAATGGTTTGAATATTGCCACAGCTGATGATGTTGCTGGTACTGGTACTGATACTGATATTGATACTGATACTGGTGCCTGTGAGGATTAGTATTAGTACTGCCTCTAAAAGTTCTTGTTTTGCTGTTGGTGTTGTTGTTGTTGTTATTGCATTTCTTGTTTGCATTGGACTCATCTGCTGTTTCTTCCATGAGTTGATTGAGTGAGAAAGAAGCAAAGGCAGTAGTGTTTTGATATGAAAGTGGCAGAACAGGAGATGTAGTTATTGCAAGGGAGAGGAAAATAAAGGAAATAAAGAGAGCTGAGGCTTTAGTAGCTGAGGTTCTTTGTGTCTAGTGTTTCTTGATTCTCAAGAGGCTTTATGTTACACCTACACGTATAAATACGATGAATGTGATATTCAAAACGAAACTATTGTATCTGGCCTTGCCTCAAAAGAAAGTTAAAAATGGTCACACGTTAGCAGTGAAAGGGCAGCAAATGTCTTTTTGGAGCTATGCAATGCGTGTAAACAAGCACAATGTTAGGCTTCAGGTATATCTCTTTATGAGTCATTGACTATGTGTCAAGCAAATTTGGCAATGCTGGCCGTTTCATTAGGGGCCTTTTGCTTGAATGCTTTTGTAGTCAAATTATAAATGAGGTGGGAAAGGGAAAGGGAAAGGCCTAAATTTCATTTTCAAAAATAACTGTTCTTGGCTGATGGTGATTGGAGTTTTCATGCGGGGTTTTGGTCAAATTTTATTTTAAAAATCTTTTTTTTCCCCCTATAATACTATCTTTTGAATCCTTTTAGCATCATCGTGTAAATCAACTTCATCATTAACATAGACTAATTTAAGATCAATGAAAAATAAAGCTTGTGTTTTACACATGTTGGAACTATTAGGGACACCAGTGACCAGACTGCAGAATTATTAAAATAATAAGAGTGGGTGACACGATACAAAAGCAAATGCAAAATTAACCAAATTGCCAAGTATAGAGTTAACGTTAATTCTTCTTTTGAGTTTGAAACCAGCTTCAACAAATATGCTTACCCAACAACTAGAATTTAACGTCTTTTTTAAGTTTTGTATTACTATATACTACTGTAACAATTTACAAATGGGTGCATGTCACTGGCATTTATGTGTAGCATAATTTGAGAGTTTATCAAATACAACTAAAAAATTTTGCACTAATATAGGTGAAATTTACCCACTTTATAATTATTTATAAAGGAGGATGCTCATTTTAAAAATGCTTTTTGAGCTACAAAGAAAAGGACATCTTAATGTCAAATTTATGCAACCATGAACTACAAATTTCTTTCTTAATATAAAAAATAAAAACCTAGAAATTAAAAAAAGAAGAAGCTATTAAACGTTTAAGAATAGGGATGTCAATATTACATGTCAACCTGCAAACTTGCTTAAATCCGTCCACTGCGGGTAATTTTGTGAGTTGTTGGTGGGTTTAATATTTCAATCTTAAACCCCCCGGTGAATTATTGGTGGTGTTGATATTGAGAAGAAAAACTGCTACATACCAATGCAAGTATCCGCCAACCCACATTCTTTATTTTAATTATTTATATTTTTAATTTTAATCATAAAATTACATTAAAAAATTAATCATAAATATATGTAAATTAAAGTTCCCAATTCCTTAACTTAACCTCTCTCTCTCTCTCTCTCTCTCTCTCTCTCTCTCTCTCTCTCTCTCTATATATATATATATATATATAATATTAAGATAGATACAATAAGCTTTTAATAGGTAGAAATTTTATAATTTTTAATTTTAATATTACTCATATTTTATTTTAATTTGATTGATTTTGTTTATTTTGTTTTAATGACTTGAACCTAATGATTACTTACTAAAGTTAGGTTTTTATTTGTTTAATTAGTTGTAAACAGTAGTTGTATAAAATTTACTTATTAATAATGTTGATAATACTTGTATATTGATTAAAAGATGGATCAAGATATTGATATTAGTGATGATGATTTGTCTACAACAGAAATATTTTATGTTAGATTAATATATTTTAATGTTGAAATTTTAATTTCTTATTTACATCGATAAAATCTAGAATTGAGTATTGTTTGCAGAATTTTGGCTATTGTTATAAAATTATAATTTGAATTATATCATTTAAGTTTTTATTCATTATTTAAAAATATTTTTTTAATATTTGTGATTTTAAATGAGAAAATCAACAAAAAAAACCTACTACGGATTGCGAGTGAGTTTAAAAATCCACTGCATGAGCAGTATAATTTTTTTTTTTGTAGGTGCTGCTTAATTTGGTAATGACACACCACAGCAGGGAGTGTACGTTGCAACCCTATTTAAGAGCCCTATAAATTAATGGTATTTCTAGTTGATCATTTGTCAGGAGGATTAGGTAGGAATCTTCTATTCTAATTCTATGAAAACTCTTTTTTTTTTTTTGGTGTTGATCATGCGTATTTCATTGAAACCAGCCATAGTTGCAGCTAGCCTATCTTTTGCCTAAACTTTTGTCTAACATGTTTAGTGGTAGTGGAGATGGGAAATGGGCCATTTCATGCACTTGGGAAGGTGGTTTTTTGATAATTTTTTAAGGATAAACATGGTTGGAATGTGACGATGAGAGACATTATGATTAATGTGGAGCCTAAGTTTTATAATAAGATTAGGACCACATCATTTCCCACTATAGTCAATTCATTCCTTCTGTTCATGAATTCTTCAACACATATGACAAAAATGTAAGATCGGGTCAGACATCATATAGTTTCCAACTTAGCAGAACGTGACACTTGGAACGATCACATTAGCTCTGAGTACAACGCTTTGACCTTGTGGTTAACTTCCCAGAGGAATTGACAATTACCCAAGTTAGTGAATTAATTAAACTGTTTGTTAATTGATAATCCTCACTGAATTGGGAGTAAGAAAATCTCAGACTTGTTCAATCAATACACAACAACTAATAAAGATGATGATAGCTCATCTTAATTTGTCTCACTTTCATTTCTTGCTTTATAACTTTCTTCATTGTGGTGACCAATGAAAAGACCTTTTCCGCTTTGTGCATTTGCTTTACCATCTCTATAACCCACAAGATCTCCAACAAATTAGTTAAAGTGCTCAACGGATAAAAATACTCCAGATATATATAATTTTCTTCTTTTTTTTTTTTATAATTTTGTTTCAAAAGCTAATATATCTTTTCAAGTACTCTATAGGATGAGATTTTGCACTACTGGTTTTCACTGCTTTTATATATATATAATGCTTAGCTTATTGCAAGCAGAAAATGAAAAACAGATGAAACAAAGCGAGGGACGATTTAGAGCCAGTGTTATTTCATTTAAACCGGTAAAATCTAATCTAATAATGTATAGATTGATGTGCGTATGTAAAGGGCAAGGATTTAAAGGTAACGGGTGCTTTGCTTATAATAATTCACACTCTTAAGCTCGGCCTAGTTTCTGGCTGTTTGTTCAATAGGGTCTCACTCGCTCGCTGCCTGCCTGCTGTGGTGGAGAGAAGCACGGGGAATCTCTCTCTCTACTTCCCAGGTTTCGAGCCTGCCGCTTTTATTTGAGCATTAATACAACAAATTACTAGATTAATTATCACAAAATTATTATTATTATTATTATTATTTATTATTTTGGTTTGGAATTTTGATGTTATATGTATATCATTCCATTTAGTCGTTGAGTGAGATTCTATTGAGATCGATCGATCCATATATATGGTTATATTTACTGAAATTTTAATTAATCACGGTAATATTTAGTGGGTGGTGGCATCACCAGAATTCAATTGGTTCTGCCCTGGTATGACGAGGGTGCATGCATGAGGTTTCGTTTATTCATGATATTTATAATAGAACTATATGATATTTAAGGATGGAAAAAAAAATATTAATCTACATATATTGGAGCAAAAATATTTGTTATATTAGAGGTGAAGACTACTCTTGCTTTTCAGTCGATCCATCAATTATTATGACCAGATTGTAAACCCCACCCCCCCCCCCCCCAAAAAAAAGGCTTGTGGATCGATGAAATAGGCTAACTACTACATATAAGATAATAAGACCATGAGTTATTAATTCATTTATGCAATACGTACGATTGGTTTCAACAGAAAGCCAAAGTCTTGAGTACTTGACTTCTAATTAAACGGTATTGCTCTCTCTCTATCTGTATATAACCCACCCTCGAGATATAAAGGTGACAGAGAAGCTCGGCCTATTATCGGGGCCGGGAGACGACTTTTTGAACAATTTGCGCTAGATTGAGTCTAGAAAGATGACAAATTAATCGTGCATGATTTTAATAAAGTTTGTGGATTGTTTCTCAAACTTAATTAGATCATATGATTAAGCAAATCCTGCCTGAAGATACTCAAAATTTAAGAGAATCTTGACCATATATATATATGACTTCATATTTTACCTAAAAAAAAAAAAATACAATCAGAGACGAAAGAGGTGGACGTAAATGATGATTTAGATCACCATAATAAAGACAATAGTGATGATTCACGATTCAGCTAATGAATGCTTCATTTTAATTTTACCCACTACATATATCATATCATCACGAATGTTTTAAGAAAATGTCAACCGAATTTAATTATTTAGCAGCACTTTGAGTCTGTTAATAAATTAATTAATGAACATGTCAAAATGCTTGGAAGTGCGGCATTATCATTTACATAATTAGTTCATTATATGACCCATTAAGGATATATAATTTTGTTGTTGAAAGTCGGCAGGCGCAGGCCGGAGAAGATCAACTTATCTAGCTAGTATCTATCTCCTGTTGGTTGATATGTGCCACCTTTTCATATCAAGGCTCTGTGTGTGCTTTAACTTTTCGATAGTTCTATATTGTCAAAAAGTTTGGTCAAAACTTGTACTTTCACTTTGATATTATTTCTCTTTATAATTGTTTAGTAAAAGATATGGAAGTCTTGTTCGAAGTCCTATATACCGTATATACGTAATTCAAGTTCAATATTTAGTGGATATGAGATATTTTCCCTAACAAGTCTAATTATGCATGAGTTTAGCTCTAATACCATATAGAAGCCTATAGTCTTAATTCAACTCAAAAGTTAGCTCAAGAGTTAAGAGTTGTTCAATTATTATGCTTAATTTAAGTTCAATACCTAGTCAACATACGATATTTTTTTTATAGCAAAAGATAAATTAAGCTCTAGGTAAATATGAGCCTAAATACTTTTTATGGTAAATGCTCGTTTAATCTCCTATATATTAAGTTAAGTACCTGTTTAGTTCCTATATTAAAAAAAAAAAAGTACCTCTAGACACCTCTACTATTAAATATGTTACACTCCTATCCTTACGTTTTCTTTTCTTTTACAATAATTTCTTTACGAATGTTATTAATAAAAAAAGTTAATCAAATTAATTTTAAAATTAACATAAAAATTTATACAAACTTTTATATTTTTATATTTTATTTTTAGGAATAATTTGGTAAATTAATTTTTTTTATAAAATAATTATTAGTAAGATTGTTATAAGGATATTAAACAATGGTTTAAGTTGGTTGACATTAATTTATTCATAAATAGTTATTAGTAAGATTATTACATAGGTACAAAAAATATTAGTTCTTTCACACTGATATTTATCGGCTAATTTACTAATAAATAATTATTGGCTAATTAATATTTTTATAGATAAATTAATTAAAGTCAAGAACATTTCTGAAAGGGTATTATTATAAAAAGAAAGAAAAATAAGGGTAAAAATGTAACGCATTTAATTGTAAAGGTGTTTGGAGATATTTAAAAAATATAAGGGATTAAACGAGTATTTACCTTAGTTATTATAAACAAATTTCAAGAGAAACATATAGAGCAGTTGCTATATTAAAATGAGAGTTTGTTTTTAATCATATCTCAATACTGTTAAATCGGATGATGAAATGAATATTAGAAATAAGAAAAATTGGCCAGTCCAACTCAATTTATATATATGTTCGAGGATTGTCCGGGCGATCTTAGAGATGTTTATACTGACGAGTTGCTGCGTAAACCTCATCCCTTGCACCTACCTTTATGTATATATTAATCACGAAAGAAATATATACTGCAGGAAATAACTGGGAGCACGCAGTATGAGTTTAGCCCTACAATGTGGGCAATGTGATTATTATTTTCCCCATGCTTTCTAGCCGGCCAGCTCTATAGCGTTCTGGGATTAATTCACGCACGGGTTCTGTACTTTGTGTCGGCTGTCCGACCGACCCCATGTCTTAATTATTTGTGGTTGAAACTTGAAAGCACATGCATGCACATCTTCCTACTGGTGCTGTGGCGTAAGAAAACACTTTGAATAATTGGAGATGCGCTCAAGTTATCTTGCTTACGCATGGGATGTACGTACTGATAAAATTTTTAGGTTTAGGTTGGCGCTAAGTTACGTGAACGTAATTTGCGTCACTCTCAAAGCTATAGTATTCGGCCCCACCCAAGGTACTGTAACTGTGAGAGGACCGTAAGTTACGTTCACGTAACTTAGGCTCTCCTAAATTTTTAATATGCATTATTGTTATTTGTTACTCGTACGGATTGCCACATTCATTACACATCATCTTAAATATGATGACGTAAGTTTGTGAATATAACGATAGACTTTGAGATTAATTAGTAACGAAAAATTTGTGGTGGCCGGGCGTAACCGTAGTAACATGTATATAAAACATACATTTCAGCCGGCATACACGTTACGAAACATGAAACGAAATCCTGTTAATTAGAAAAGAAGGATCTTCGGACTCAATTATATATAATGAATCAATGCAACCTATTATCTAACATCTCTAATTAAGCTCTCTGGAAATTGGAAATTGAATATCACTTTATTCATTCTTGAACATTGCCAAGCATGTAACAATAATCCAATAATCAAGTACAAGATGAAAGAATTGTGTGACACACAACGTACGTAGATAAAAATATAAACTGCCTACTAGAATCAAATCTCTTTCAATGCAAACTAAATAAGCAAATCAACAAACTAAACTAATGATTCAAATTGCAAATAACAAAGATTAGTACTCATAAATATGTATTCAATGATCATTATTAATGTTAGTATTAATTCTATCTATTAAATCGTGAAGTAGCTAGATAGAAGAAAGGTCGAGAGGGCTCCAGCTGGGAAACAATAATAACTCACCTTCCTTGGTCGATGAAAAAGAAGAAGCAGTACTACTAGAAGACCCGGCCGCAGTTTGAATTGATGTACTTACTAGTGAAGTCCCAACTACTACATCATTTTCCTTTTCCTTTTGATCCTGGTCCTCCTCATAATTATTACTAATAGTAAAAGTACTAAGGGGGTCATTATTATCACTACACCCAAGCTTCATCTTCAAACACTCAGAGATTCCATTGAAAGCATACAAAGAAGCTGAGAGTTGCGTTCATACTTCATCCTCTTCATGGTCTCTCTAATAAGCTGCATTGTTGGGTCACCCTCGTCCTCAGAAGAAGAAGATCCATCCTCTTTCTCCATTGACCCCATCATCTCTTGAGCTATCTCAAACGGAGAATACTCGTAGGTACAAGCTGAAGCAGCCCCCAGTGCATCCACAAATCTAGAATCAATTTTCTCTTTCTTGCAATTGGTCCCTTCATTTTCATCATACCCAATATTATTAGTACTCCAGTTATTATCTCCTGTAGTACTAGTATGAACGCTAGTGCTGGTACTGCTATTGAAACTTGAATCAAAACCATCAATCACGCAATAATCATTAGAAGTAATTCTATTACTTTCTTGCGCCACGTTAAAGTAATTATCAGCAGACTGGCCAGTATCTTCTAATAAATTATTTGCTGCTTCTTGATCCTGCGTCATGGCAATGGAAGTAGCAGTAGGTTGATCATTCCTACTATTCCTGGCCTTAAGTCTGTGCAAGAGAAGATTAGTTATCCTCGAAGGAAGAGCCGGCGGCCGAGTTGAAGAAGACAAAGAGCAAGGCCAGAAGTTTGTTCTAGTATTGGCTCCACGGAGCAAGCAAGCTGCTTCGTCATAAGCTCTTGCAGCTTCCTCCGCAGTATCATAAGTCCCCAACCAAACCCTAATCTTTTGTATTGTGTCTTTTATCTCAGCCACCCACCGTCCCGATGGTCGTTGCCTCACTCCAACGAAACGTTTTCTTCCTCGCCGACCGCCACATAGTGATAGTGCTGCCTCCTCCATCACTTGCCCCCAGCTCATGCTCTTGTTTTCATGTGAATGAATTCCTGGTGTCCGGTGATGATTTGATTTTTACTATTATTATTTCCTCTCTCTTAATTCGCCTTGATCACTACCGTTTCTCTTATTCTGAATCATGTTGATAAGTTTCTTGATATTGCTTAGTTGTTGTTATATATAAATTATGCGTAAGAGTAAGATTCGGAAGCTGCATGCGAAGCCGAAGCGAGAGAGGATTTGTAAGGACTGTAGCTCCATCTAATCTAATGCATGTTTGTATCTACTTATTTGTTCCTTAGCTTGTTGAATTCATTCGGCTTGCAAATTTCACTTTCATTCTTGGGGAAAAATCAAGAACCGAGATAACCAAGTATTTTTATTTGACCAAGTCAGACTTGCTTCTTCTTTAATTTCGATTGTACGTCAAATAAAAACATTAACTCTATTTTCCAAAAATCATTCAAACAATCCTTGTTATACTCTTTTGTTTATGCTCGATGTTACTTTTTTGAGGACTGAATGCTACTTTACGAGGAAGAACTGAGAATTCATATTGAAATGTAGGAACTAAATTAAAATAGATACTCTTACGATAATTACATTTTACCCCATTTTAGCCTGAAGTTCGCATTGCCACTCCCTGCACAATGAATTAAATTGAGCACAATAGATCGCGATCGTATCCTCTACTAATCTAATTTTTCTTGGGATTATGTCATGTGTCACTTAAGTAAATCTAGGGCTCATTTTAATTAACCATTAATTTCCCTTTTTAAATACCAAGACACATCAATATTTTAGAGTTAACATCCGGTGGTTACCTGTTAATTATTCTATTTCAGTTTGCCACTTAAAAAAATATATTTTGGTGGTTAGGACGAAAAATTAAAAGTAAATCAAATCTTACCACTAGATGCACTTGAATGGCACGTGTTATAATCACATATAAATCTTAGGGAAAATTATCGGGAAAATATCCACCGTCCACCTATTTTTTACACCTTTTTCAAAAATACACAATTCCTTCATTTTTTAGCTTGAATCCACCTAAAGTTACATTTTTTTTCACTTTTCCACTTCCGTTTGGAGTCCGTTAAGAAAACTAACGGAAACTTAATAAAATGACCATTTTACCCCCAAAACGAAAATTACAATTTCACCTTAAAAAATACCAAAAATAATAGCCCAATCTCACAAATCATCAATTGAATTTAAGATAAGTAGAGTTTTATTATTAATTGAGTTATAATCTCTAGTAGTTAAGATTTTTTTGTACTTCATTAAAGTACCAATAATGATATTCATCATTAAATCTTATTATTTTTTGTAATTTTTAAGGTGAAATTGTAATTTTCGTTTTTGAGGGTAAAATGGTCATTTTTTAAAGTTTCCGTTAGTTTTCTTAACGGATTCCAAACGGAAGTGGAAAAGTGAAAAAAAATGTAACTTTGGGTGGATTCCAGCCAAAAAATAAAGGAATTGTGTATTTTTGAAAAAAATGTAAAAAATAGGTGGACGGTGGATATTTTCCCAAAATTATATTAGACAAGGATACGGATCACACTGCTTTATTTATTTATTTATTATTGTTATTGGAAATGCCTTAATTACTCATCTTCATTCCTTCCAGGTTCTGACTTCTTTTCTACCAACTTAGCAGCTGCCAAAAATAAATACATTAAATTAATTTGCTTGTAATGAGATGACAGCGACATCTTCTGTATCTGCAAAACTTAACAATTTAACCCTAAAGTTAGCTAGAAACATTGTAGAAACCAATATTGTTAAAAGAGACACATTGTGCATTTGCGTATGTATTTGTTTAGTTCTTGAGAAGCCCTCACATCTAAGCACCCATCATGTTCGTGATTTCCAAGATAAACAACGATTTTCCATCCCATTAATGAACAGAAGTCATCAGCAAGCGAATTACACAATATTTTGTTTTGGGGGGGGTTTGAAAGAAAAAAGCCTTGCTAATTATTCTTCAATAACTTTTTCGACACCAGACGTACACGGAGGAAAATGCGGAACTTGAACCAGAATCATGGCAAAACAAACTATTTTGTATACACAAATTTCCCGAAGCAGATATCCAACCTTGTAAAATTGAATTTGACTCTGTACAACAGATTTAACTTAAATCTAAAACATGCAGACCTCCATACCCTTTTCTTTTTTTTTTCAAACCTCGATACCTAAAAATAACTGTAAATATAAATATTATAGGATAAATAAATAAATAAATCTTCTGGTCCTCTGGAACATGAAACCTAGTGACGAACTAACTGTTTGCTTCACAAAGTCCAGCAGACAAGACAATGCAGTCCAAAATGCCCGCATTAACATTCCTCATTTGTGAGTTTTTTATGCTGTTGCTTTCACTCTTTGAAATTACCGCCATGAATACTCATCCTTAACCCTGTTACATTTATTGGCGTAATTAATTTTTAGCTCTAAAATATTACATTTGCTTTGTTTTCATACAATTATAAATAAACGGGCCTATTTATCAACAACTGTAATATTCGCTAGTCAGTTCGATCATGATAGAAAGGGAATCATACCTTAGCATCAAATTTCAGGGGATGATAAAAGGGGTCTATTAAGGCTGTCACCAGTTCCAGAGTGATGAACTGTCAACAAGGCTGGGTGCCGGTAGGCGATGGCCAAGCTATCAAAGAATTCAGCTATGGTAGCATCATCCCGGTCTTCCCGGTCTTTCTTAATCAAAACCTAAGAACAAGAAAACACATGTCAACCCTAGGGTGGAAAATCTAAAGGCAACAGATAACAGATAAATCATTTTTTCCGTTCCTTCTGAGGAACGGGTACACTATGCAGCAATTGGCATGGCAGTGTACCTCAGCAGGATAAGCAATAAAATTGGGTAGGAAGCGTTTCCGGCAGTACTCATTGAAAAGAAGTGTGAGGACTGGGAGAGGAAAAATTAGGGTTGATGCTGTAGAGAGCTTCTTTATAGTGAAAATTCCCACTGCAATAGCATGCATAAGTACCAAGGAAAATATCATCGAGTTGTGTACAATTGGCCAAAATTTCCCAGCTGTTTCATACTTGGGTTCATATACATTTATGAGCTGCACAATAAATTTGTCAAGAATCCGTAAATTCAAACAAATTCCAAAATACTAAAAACTACTGACTCCTTTCAACAGACAAAACAGAGCAATAAAGGCACATGTAATCATAGATTCCTGGTCTCTTTATTTTCTTGAAAATAGTAACTCAAGCACATCCATTGGGCATACTAACATAGGGACATACATAGGACATACTAATATATAATGCCACAAACAAACACATTTCTTTGGAACTATTACTTCTCTTCATCTGTACAATGAACCACTCGCTTTTAACTTCTTTGTCCTGGTTGGGTGTTATCTGAGTACACTATACAATGCGAAAAATTTTATTCGCCTGTACCAATTCTCAGGAAATTTGATTGTTGGAAGTTCCATGAAGTGGTTGAAATTCTGAGGACCAGACAGATTACATATCCATCGTCGTTTTTATATCGTTTGGCTAACTGCAAAACTTAAAAACATTTCATTGACCTATTGCAGTGAGTGGAACTCTAGTACAACTGATTTCTACTAACAATTTTGACAAGTTATGGGAATATGTGCATCATCGAAGTAGGAAATTGTTCAAATTGCAAAGCACTTAACAATAAATCGTGTATTAAAAATAATGAATGTTGAACAGATAAAGAGCCTCACCTAAAATGGCACAATTGGAGGTAAAATTTCAAAATGCATTACCAAAATAACATATCAAAATAAAGATAGGGGGGTAGAATAGTTAGATAGCTAACTAACCTGATTACGGTAGATAATGTATGCAAGACAGAGGTATATCAATAGGAAGGGCAGAATTAGTGGAGCCAGGAAGAAATATGTAATACCAAGAAGTCCAAATAAAAGAATCCTTGGAAGTTCACTGTGATAATGGATAGCTGGAACTTCAAAGTCATCATCTTTACTTTTGGTAAAAGGTTTGCTAATTAGACTGCATATAAGAGGGAATATCTGAAAGAGTTCGGAGGAAATGCCAGTCCATCCGGATGTGACGACATAAGCAATGAAGAAAGAGGCCTACAGAAAGAGAAGTAAAAAATTAAAATTCTCAGAACAATGGAAACAGTGAACTAATTTCATCATAGATTGATGTGCGCATGTATGTACAAGAGAGAATAAATCTGGTGCAACTTTGGAATTTTATTTTTCCTAATATGGTAAATGTCCATGTAGATGAAATTTAGCCTTGTCCCTGACTGGCATAACTGCTGCCTAGTACTGTTGTAGACATTGGGTGGCTGGCCAAAGCATGATTCTCTCAATATGACTTTGCCATGCAGACACTGAGATTTCCCAGTGGCAACTGATGAAAATTAGCAGAACTTCTAATAGAGTAACCATGTTCCAACTTTTGGGTTACTTTAACAGGTTAACAATTTGGAAAATATAACAAGGCAGAAAACCCAATGGGAGTCATCAGAGATGAAGAAAGACCATTTTAATTTCTATATTTTTGCACAACCAAATGGGTTAAGAGAACACATAAAGTTTTAAGTGTGTGCAAGGACTGCTTCAGTCTGGGGTTTAATTCCTTTATTGTAAATAAGTTTTACTATTACTGTGGCTGCAGGTATAAATTTCCTTTCAATGAATTAAAAACAAATGGAACTTTAAAAAAAAATAATAATAACCAAACTACATCAGCCAACTTTTTATATCATATGAATATCCAAATGGTCAAAGAAAAGAATCGGTTCGGTTTCAGAATGTAACTAGACATTTCATACGAAAAACAAGAAAGAGAAACCAAACAAAACCAAATAGATCAGTTTGAATTGGTTTCTCAATTCGATTGGATTGTTTTCATGACCTATTACATATATGGGGAACTAGACCATATTATGAGAGCTCAGAGCAAAGTCTTTCGAGTTTCACATCATAGTGGCACGAAATTTTGCCAGTCCTCGCATATTTCTTTTAATTAAATTGAATACAAATTAAAAAAAAAAAATTGTCTGCACAGATAATAATTCTAACCTGAGCTGGAACTGCAACACCTAGCCTTGCAGGAATATTCTTTGGGTCAAGAACAATATTGAGCTGGTATAGAACTGATCCAGAAAATACAGTTGCAAAAAAGATGTTCCATATCATGAACCAAAGTACTTTGTTACATGCACTCTTTTGTATGTCACTGTGAGATATGTATCCTTGAATGGAGGAAAGGAACTCCATGACAGGAGGCACTATCTTCAGAAATACCAGAAGAATGAGATTGGGAAGGTATCCTGTAACTACTTGACTGACAAATTTTCTGCAAGTAAAACTCATAAAGTTTTAGTACATCGCACCATCAAGACGATAAATTTTAAAAATAAGAAATCATGAAAAGATGTTAATCCACTTTTTTCATAGACCATCTCTTGGGCCTTAGCTTGTAGTACAGCTGTGAAGTTAAAAATTTCAAAAAGATTGCTTACATGGTTAGGATGCTTTTCAGGAATGGGAACCAAATTTCCAACTGATTCAAGTTAGTAAGGCCTTGCACAACCAGCACAGGAATAAGGAACAAAATTGTCAAAAGAATGCAGGCAACTACGACCACAATCTTGGAGATCCATCTTCGCATAAATGATGCAGAAAAGAAAGGCCAATAAACATCATTTGGTTCAGGAGCTTGCTCTAGCAACCAATCTGTGGGATTGGTTGATTGTTGCATGTGGAAAGCAATTGCAGCTCCGTATCGAGACTTGAAGGACACGAAGGCAGCTTGAAGTTCCTTTTACATTGATGAAAAGAAAATGAAGATCTACAGTGTGCATCACATGTACCAGAAAGGAGAAAAGAGACTAATTGCTAAGTGAAGAAATCAATGACATGAAAATACAGCAAAGCTCTCAGCTAGAGGCCTAGAGTTTATATAACAATAAACAATTGCCAAAGATAGTATCATATGTCATTGACACACAAACCCGTACTCCTCTTCTGAAATTTCCAAGCTCTAGACAACTAATATGTCACAATGAAGAAACTACCCGTGTAATATCATATGTCATTTTTTTCTCTCCAACCATATATGGTTGGATCATACGTGTAACTAATCACAGCAACTGCAAATTGATAAGCATTCTTATTTTATAATTAACTGCTAATAGCTACCCCTATTGCTCATACTGAAATTAAATGCAACCATTATTGAGTATTCTGGTCTTATCATCTCACAAATTTGTCTTCTTCTTGAAAATTCTTTCCTTACATCTGTAAATTTATTGGCCATGCATAAAACTCATCGTTCAACAATGAAAAACGAAAGCCTGCCATTTCACAGTTCATACTCATCAACAACATTTTACTATTTGATCCAAGAAAATGATAAATTATTGTTTATAGTCATGCTAAGAATAAAATGAAACAGTAGCAGCTCATTCCACCAAGGTCATAAACCAGTGTTTAATTTATTCGGTGGTCAAATCTAACTGCATTTAATCCATATGGTACACCACTTATCCAAAAAACAACTAAACATCGTTAAACAAAATCCCAAGAAAAAATTGATTGGGTTAGAAGCAGTCAAAAGTTTGAGGAAAGCAATAAGATGTTGGTGAAGCACATACATGTCTAGCCATTGAAACCTCTGATCGCTCCAATCTCGAATTCTCCTCAATGTTTTCTAACCTTTTCCCATAATGATCCACAAGATCAACCTTCCGTTGCTGATTCTTTTCTTGATTGGAATCTGATTGTAAGTGGATAAGCCTTCCATACAGCTTCTTTGCATAATCCTAGTAAAGGGATATGAAAGAATTATTCAAAGCAATACAAAGAATAGTAGATTACACTACAGCGGTCACCATTCATTTACAATACAAGAAATCACTTCGTTAGCATAGGAAAAATTCTTACCATGAGTCTACAGAGATTACTTGTTTGATGAATAACTGTATGCGACAGATAGGTAGTAGGATGAAACTCTTTAAAGAAGTTCTCAACAGTGTCACCGATGGTGCTCCCAGCAGAAACAGGGATACTGCGAACTAAGACAGTGAACTGATGTGGCTGAGGTTTGGATGAATAAAAATAATCCATTCTTTTCACACATATATATTTATATTCCTGCAGAAGCAAACACTGTTCAGCATTCAATTCAATGAGCAATTATAGAAGAGAACCACAATCTTTGATAATTGCTCTCGTTTAGGTAACATACCCATCAATGCATTCATTCACTGTGTAACTATCAACCATAGAAGTTAAATACAATCAGCAACAAACCTAAGAACAGATCTACTAAAAGACACAAATCTAATATATAATCCTGGTTACCAAAAGTATTACACTTACAAGGCACCCTAAAGACACAGCTTGCTGAAATTCAATTTTCCAAGTAATAACACGTCATTGAGCAAAAAATGAGCAAATGTTTAACTTACAGAATAAAGAAGATAGCAGACAAATATAGTGACAAGATACACTGCGCCGAAGTGAACCCATAACCTGGAGAAAAGGACCAAAACTGGTGAAACTATTTTATATTACACATATTGTTAGTCTAACAGGAAACCACGAGATCAAACTGTACAAATGATGTTACCCCTAATATAAAAGATCATGCGGTACAAGGGAAAACAAACCCCAGTTAGATTGAGCTCAACATAATTGCACCCTGCGCCAAGTGCATTTTGTCAACCTTCCCGCAAATGCTAACAGGGGTTAGTAGTGTTAGAGATATGAAATTACCTATGAGAGCCACGGTTTACATTTGAAATGGTAAACACATCCAATGAATTATTGGGTAAATCAGCAAAGTCAATCTCATAAATCTCAGTTCCCCCAGCGTTGACTGGCAGAATCACAAAAATTCCAATAATCCCAGCAAACAAAAATACTTTCAAACTGCAGTAGTCAGATGAAAACAGATACAAAGTCAGAATATATATAAGACAAAACTATCATATTAACAAAGGAATTCGAGACAACGTTGCAACACCAATGCAATGGAACAATACAAATCAGTTTGTCTTTCCACTCGTTGACAATCAAAATAGTTACTAGTGACTAAACTGAAATACCTGAAGGTTATAACACGCATGAAGACGACAGCATCCAAGCCGGAGGATTCTAATAGATCCTCTTCCGAATGCTTCCATGCCCTTGACACCCACCCTGCTGAAGGTATTAACATTTCTAGGTTGAATCGACGTCTCCGGTTAGAACTTCCTTTGGCCAGTAAGCGAGGTACATAAACTTCATAATTACTCGGTTGTTTCCGCAATATTGAGTATAACGTAAAAAACAAAACACAGAGGCCAGAATTTATTCCCACTGATGTTAACAGAGCTGACACAAGCATTTCTACCCAGTAATTAATTTTATCAAGACCTTCGATAAAGATAAACACCTGTATGAAAAAAATAAAATAAAAATAAAAACAATAATCGGCCAAAATTATGTAACTGATCATAGTCCCTCAGACAAATCATCTTCTTACACAATTTTACTTTCATTGCTGCTTCGACTGTCAACACTTGTTTAGTTAAACTTTAAAGATTTTCTTAAAAACCGTATAATTTCAAATGCAACAAATTCGAAAAAAAAGTGATCCTGTCGAATCAAGTAATACAAGAAATGAAAGCCAAAACAATTAGAAGAAGAGAAACGAAACGAAACCTGCAGCTGGGTGTGAGAATTTTCCACTGATTTTCAAACAAAATTCAGATTAATTAGTAGCTAAAACGACTGTGGAGTTTAATAAAGTAAAGCTAGTTGCTCGTAACTGCTTTAAGTACCGGAAATGCCCCCAGCGCGCTGTTTGCTTTATATACTGTACACAATTAGCTCATTGAGCAACACCGAATTTGTCGTGCCGTGCCTTTTTAATTTGTCGTGTCGTGATTTGAAATTTTAATCAACGGTTTCTGGAAATTTCATGGCGGTCAAGTGGAGATATTTTGGGGAATCCGATATTGAGTTTGCGTGCAGGAAATTGTTGGTACTTGCCACTTGGAGTTTGTCGACGGGATGAGGTCTGTTAACTGTAACGACTAATCAAGCGCTCAAAATAGAACCACCCGCCAACCAAATGCTTCTTGAAACTTGATGCTGAAGAAACATTTGCTGGACCCACCCGTTTTACATACAATGGGCCGATCAAAGTACAGGTATTTAAAGTTTAAACTCCTGTACAGAGTAGGGATGGCAAAAATTCTCACGGAGACGAGTACATTCAGAGATTTTTTTCATTTGAGAAGGGTATAGAGATAATTTCATACCTAATTTTTTATTTAAGGAAAGAATAGAAAAATTTTTTTATCCAATTTCTTATTCGGGGAGGGGACGGGGATGAGGTGGAATCCTCATCCCCTACCCATTTCTCCATTTTAATTTTTAATTTTATTTTTATTTTTTAAAATTACTAGTAAATAAATAATAAAATTTAAATTATAAAATTATAAATATTGGTAAAAATAACAAATATCAAAATATTTATATTATTAAACTTTTAGGCCTAATTAACTAATTAAAGTCCTAAATTTTTATTTGGGACATTAAAAAAACCGAGTAAATTCTATTAGCCCAAAAATTTTGTTTTAATTTTAATATTCATTAAATGTTTTAAACTTAAATCTATTTTTTATTTATTTTTAGATGTTATAATTGCTCACAGCGAATCACAATTTTAATATCTAATTTAATCTAACCTAATCTAATCTAATCCAATCTAATATTTGCTCTTGATTTGCTCCGACTTAACTATTATGTTGTAAAGGGAATAGTCCACATTTATAAAGTGCCCACACCACCATTGAAAAAGTTAATTTTGAATCTAAATTTGATTTTATTTATAACAATTTTGTATTAGACTATTAATTTATTCACGATAGTTTGTAAAAGAAGTTTGTATCCCTTACATGCTGCGTTACTTACTAACTTAATGTATGTTACTTTTGTAATGGATATTAATATAAGATATATCTCAAAATTTCCTTTTATTTGAATTTTTTATTTTAATATGATTAACTCAAAATCGAAAATAAAAAATGTATTAGTTATTCGGGGATCGGGAACCCTTGGGGATCCCCTGTTATTATTTGGGGAGGGGATGAAGATTCTTTCAAATAATTATGACGGAGACGGGGAGAGGACGGGGACATACGCAAAATATCGTGGATGGATACGGGGAGATTGGTCCCCTCCCCTCCCCATTGCCATCCCTAATACAAAGGGACGAGGCTACGTTGCAGACGCTGTACCTAACAGCTGCGCCTTAGCCAGCTTTACAAAGGGTGCATTTGGTAAGCAATTTCTCACTCTTGTGCATGTGTGTCCTTCCACCAATGGGCGTGTACGTAACAGATTCTGTAACATATACAAATTCTGATTACTCTTTTCCATGTTGATCAAGTCGAAACCCAATGGGGTTGATCTGAATTTGTTCCGAACTCAAATTTGTTCACCCCTGCAACTTTAGCCTTCAATAAAATTACATTTATTGCTTGCTTAGCAGTCGAAAATTGAAATGGGTTGGAATGAGAATTAGGAGTGGGCAAAATATCTGACCCAATCTAATCCAAAAAATTTCAGGCACAGATTGGATCAAGTTGTTAATGAAACCTTATCAGATGAATTCTTCTTAATACGATCTAATCCGAAAACCCAATTGAGTTGCTTTAAAATTAAAAAAAAAAACTAAATCTAAACGCACGCACACTACACACACAACAGATCAGAATACATATTACATTACACATTACACAAAACACACACGACACTCACAGTCATAGCCTTACACTCACAACACGCCACCAACGGCCACAGCCACAACCTTCTCCCTCCCCCAACTTCTCATCTCAAGAAGAAAAGAAGCCAAGAACACTTTGCACACCCCTCACGGTCACGGTTTCACGCACACGTCGCACACACATCTCAAAAAGTCAGGAACTCTCTTCACGGGTCACAATCACAGTCATCGCCAAATACTCTGCTACTGCGGGAACTGTTGCAACTCGATTTGCTACCACCGATCTGCCACTCCACATCGCCGAATCTGTCCAAGCTCCAAACAACCCGACAACTACTGCAAGTGCAACCCGATTCCAGTAGTCGACCTGAGTACTAATTTTAATTTTTATCAAGTTTGAACTTTGTGTTAATTTTATTTTTTATTCATTTGATTTCATAACTTTTTTTGTGGTTGAAAATTGGTAAAAAGGACTATAATTAAGAAAAACGGCTTAAAACCAATCTAAAAACCGCAAAAATAGAAAAAAAAAGGCTCAAAATTGCATTATCCGGATTTGACTCAAATTGACCCAATTTTTATTTGATCTAATTTCTACTGACCCAAATTGACCCAAAATAACCTGAACTCAACTCGATTTGTATCTAATCCGAACATGATCCTATTCTAATTCAATCCAAGTTTTTGACCCGATCTGATATATACATCGAATTAGATCGGATTGAATTATGAGTTCAGGTTGCATTCAGATTAATTTTTGTCCAACTCGACCAACACGAAACCCGATCATGTTGATCGGAACCCAATTTTGCCCACCCCCAATGAGAATGATGAATGAAAATTAAAATAAATTTTTTACTTAAGCTATCATAATTGAAATTAGAATAAATTGTATTCCTATTAATATATTTACTTTATCTTGAAATCAGAATTGATTGTTACAGATTACTAAAATATCATTCGCTAATTGTTGTCCTTATTATTATTTGTATCTATTATAATAATAACAATAATAAGAATAAAAGTAATAATATAATAACTATTAATAAATAATGAAGGACCTATTTGTAAGCACTTTAAAAATTTTGTATATTTTATAAATTCTATAGAGACCAAACTGGAAAAATGATAGAACTTGATACAACCGTCATGTTGCTTCAAATTAAGCGGCCAATCGTTTACATTTTGTCTCAGCTAATAATAAGCTAGTAAATTGAACTGAAGATAGCAGTAAGCAACCATAAAATGCATATATATAAATCCAAAATGATTTCCAGTGCAATGTAAGTTGCAACGACATATATTACAGACATAAAATTAAAAATCCCTAAATGATACATATAGAAGTTCAAGCATCACTTGTTGAATAAATCATACACATATATAGACTCGACTAATTGCCATCCCTATTAACATGATAAATATTTTTTTTATAAAATGAAAAAGCATTGACAATGATCTCTTTTTTGGACTTGCATTCCTGTTTGAAATTAACGTATTGTACCTTTTAAATTACAATTGATATATAAAAAAAAATTTGTGATTTTGAAACAGAAACTAATAATATGTAGTAAATATAAATTTTAAATAATAATTTTGACAAAATTATGAAAAATATAATAGATTTTCCATCACATAAGTGAAAAATCATATCAATATAAAAGCATCACCAAAATGCTCTTCAAATAAGATTTTATTATTTATTTTTGAAGAGCCACATCAACATTTAAATCTCCAAAAGACATTTTAATTAAAATTCTTCAAATAAAAAATGGTTCTTTCTTTTCAAATTTGGAGAGTTGCTTTCTCTTTCTTCAATTTATATTTTATTACTTTTTACTAGAGAAAGAGAGAGAAATACTTTAATTGCTATTAAGTTTTATTTTAAAAACATAATTATATGATTAAAATAATATTAACTTATTTTTATTTGAAGAATCTTTTGGAGAATAAAATATTTTTTTATTTTTCTATTTGACACATAAGTAAACAAATAAATATTTAAAAAGTAAAATTTATAGAGGTTTTTGAAGATGTTCTAACTTCCAAACAACAACTGGTCTTTAATAACGTAACTTTTAAACTATATATATCCAACATTAATCTTAAATGCACCCTTAATTCTCGGCAGCGACGATAATTTAATGCCGTCTCGCTCACTAGCCTGCAGGATGCAAGTGGTGAGCCACAACTATTATCATTGAATAACCCAATCGATTCTAAACATGTATGAGATCATCAAGCGCATCTTCCAGATGATGGCAGGCTGGAATTTTTGCATCAGTTAAGAATCCATCAATACATGTCTGGTAAACTTCTTCATATTCTGCATGATCAAATATAACAGAAATAGCGGCAAGTGTTGGGCCCGACATGTGGCAAACACATCACGGTCAAGGTAAGCTCTGCCATCAGCTACAATAAACGGAGCTGTTTTCTTAGACTTCCGCATTAGATCAATCCAGCAACTTTGGGTCATCTCCGGGAAACCAGCACCTTGTTCTGGAGTTGTGCCAATCTCATTCTTGCAAATTGAATGGTACAGCTCTGATAGGAATTCTCGTGGTAGATCGTTGCCTCCGTTGATATGCCCATTACTACGGATAAAATCTTCTTCCGTCATCTCTTTCTTCACCTGTACATTATAAGCGAATCGGATGACAAAAGTGCAGCATCTTGTTAGCTAGAATCTGAGACTACTGCTCGTAGTACCTCTCAGAATGCCTCAAGCACCCTTGTATCTTTTGTGATTCTCCGGCCAACGGAAAAGTTACCAATTCCAAGAGTAACCGCAGGCAACCGAAAAGACAACAAGTAGTTAACAGACTAGTAAATCATGATAAATAGTAGTTAACGGACTAATAAATCATGTAATGACAATCACATGACACTATCAAATCACAAGTTAAAAAAAGAGAGAAAAAAAAATTGGGCTTCCCTCACCACAAATTATGCCGCATATTCTCTCGCTCGGGGAAAAAATGTTAGGGTAAGGAGGCAATCGCAAGGCGCAATGATGTCGCTTGGCTAGGCTATGGGGCGGGTACTCATGATACTCTCCCTTGTGCACGATTATCTTGTATTTAACGTAATGTATGCTTAGATATCGCTAATTACTTGATTTTAACATTACTATACCTTATATTAAATGTAAGGTCAGTATTAGCAAGACCCGTTGGCCTTATCTCTTCTACAGAATTTCGCTGAACAATTGTTGCCATCCCAGTGACCACCGACAAACTGACAAAGTTGACGCCATTAACAGATGGTTTGAGACCTTACAAGATACAAGCACCGCTGGCCCACATGTCAAATCAACCTAATAGACAGAGGCTTTAGTTCCAGTTAAGATATTTTTCATAAAATTCTACCGAAAATATCCTTTCACTAGATATTTTAAAAAATCACTATCATTCTAATTGCCAAGCAGCAAATGGCTCATACACAGTAACATAAATACACTTAATTTTTTAATTTAGAGCTATTGTCAGTGCACTGACTCAAAATGGATAATTATCAAATTCCAGATGAAGGCTTGAACTTGGACGAATGGGAGCAAGTCCAGTCACCTTCTCTGCGTATACGGTCCACAAGAACCCCATCAAGAGAATGGGATATGGCAGCAATTAGAGACAATTATCTTCAAGATAGTGTTTCATTCTTTCCTCCTAGCCAGCATGAAGGCTTACAAACAATTACTCAAGATCAGCATGAAGTGCCAAATTCGCCATCATCGGCTTCTTCGCTTTCTTTATTGTCTAATGGATTAGCTACGGATAATAGTTCAAGCTCAGCTTGGAGGCCACGTTTTGAGAATCTGAGGTTTGGGATTGCAAGAATTGCTGCTAAGTTTCGTTACCATGCGGCATATATCGGTGGGTTTTGTTCCTTTGCATCGGTGACTGGAGTTGTGGCGGCTGTGTTGCTAGCTTTTGTGTATGCAAAAGTGCGGAGGACGTGGCGTAGAAAATTTCAGGAAGAGAACAACCGTTTGATTGTCTTGGTCAAAGAGAAAGACGAGGTTCGTTTCTTTATATATATATATAAAGAGTGAAAATCATCGATCATTGAGTTGCCTTCATGCTCAATTGTTTTTATATGGCTAGAACGAATTAACAGAGTTTAAACTTGCGCGACTCTTACCATTTAAAATGGTTTTGCAGAAAATTAGTCAGCTCTTGCTTCAAATTTCCCAGATGAATGAATTATTATTGGCACGCCGCAAGGTCCCGGTGCTTCGAATTGGTTGATTAATTTGATGATAAAGCAGGTGCTGACAATGTTAGCAATTTCTATTTTTAGTGCAGAGGGCGAGAGGAGGCGGAACGGAATACATTTCTGTTTCTTTATAGTGAACTGGTGGCTGCTCTAGTTATTAACTCTTTCACTTTACATTTATACTACTTGTCAACGAAGCAAGTCTTCTTTTATTCTTTTTGCTAAGGCCCGTTTGGTACTGTAGTGAGATAGCTGTGGCTGTAAACTTATAGCCCGTAAGTATTTCTTAAACACTTTAATATCCCTGTAATTTATAAAAAAATTAATTACACTTTTCAAATTTTTAAAATAAATATTTAAATTTCATTACAGCAAAAAAAATAAAATAAAAATGAAACCAACAAGTACCGTCGTCGGCCAAAGTTGCTGGAAAAAAAAAAAAAAAACTACCCAAATATTGCACTACAGTAGCTTTAGAATCTTTTTCTTGCGATCTATCTGACGGTGCAATTATCAATACCAACAACAATTAGAAATGGAGCAATCACCTTCCAAAGCCGTGGCTTCATCGTGACGTTGCCGTTTAATGATAGCAAGTCATGGTGCACTGACGCTATAATCTGGCAGAGTGTTTCAGGCTCTATTGTTTAAGAATTAGGTTGGAATTGAGGTTAGACAGCTATAATTTATCTACTTATATGATGGTCTTGCATTGTATCTATGGTTTTATGACAGAATCTAAAGAAAAAAATATGAACAATTCGCACATTTTTAAGCACAATTGCAGTATAAATAGGTAGAGAATGAGCTAATCTTTAGATTTAAACTAATAACTATGAATCTTATGTATCAATTAGAATCGAAAATTTCATATATTACAAGCAGATTCAAACTCAAGGCAGTTTAATTTACTGTTTAGTTTTGGCTTTAAAATTTTGCTCAATTCGACGAGTGATCAAGCACAAATGGATCTGATACCGGCATTAACAAGTAAAATCGATCTAACGGAAGTGTAATTTCGTGGAATATCCGATTGGACTAATAATGCATTAGGGATTAAATTACAAACAATGACCACTTGTAAATTTTAATTGAGGGAAAAAAAGTAAAAGACATCATTCTCCACATGTTATTTTAATGAAACTCCTAGTAATGGGTTGAATGTACAGAGCATTAAGATTAAGCGTCGAGTTGAGATTTTGCTCAACTTTTAAGGATATATCTACATATGACATATCTTGTAATTAATGGTTATAACTTGTTTCTTTTTTTTGTTTTTTTTGAAAAATTATCATTGCACTACTTTTATTTTGCCTTATATTCATCCAACCACTACAAAATTTTAATATGTAATTTGCACCACTTTTCTTGTCACATTTGTATCAACTAGCAACTTTTACATTAACAGTATTAAATAATTTTAATGAAATGATAATTTTACCCCCAAATAAATTAAAAGACCTTTTTATTTTATAAAAATTTTAAAAAAATTATATATATACTGATAAAAATATCCCTAAATTTAATAAAAATAAATCCCAAAATTATAATTTTTATTTTTAATAAAAAATTATTTTAATATAAAATTATAATTATAAAAATAATTGCCAAATTTTTGGATTTAATAAAAATCCTCTAAATTATTAAAATTTTAGGATTTATTCTTTTACGAAATAAATTCAATTATTTTAATAAAGTTTTACAAAATTATAATTTTTTAATAAATAAATTCATTTATTTTTATTAAAAATTTGTAAAATTATAATTTTTAATAAAAATAATTATTAAAATTTTGTAAAATCTAAATTTAGTAAAAATCTGTTGAGCACCTCTATTTGTGATTTATTTTTTATTAAATTTAGTGATATTTTTATGATTATAATTTTTATTTTTAAAAGTTTTTATAAGATAAAATAGTCTTTCAATTTATGTAGGGGTAAAATTGTCATTTTATTAAAATTATTTAATAGTGTTAATGCAAAAGTAGCTAGTTGATACAAATGTAAAAAGAAAGGTGGTGCAAAATACATGTCAAAATTTTATAGTGGTTGGATGAACATAAGGGAAAATAAAGGTGGTGCAATGATAATTTCTTTTTTTTTTTTAATTTTTACCTTTACCGAAAACACATTGTTTTGGAATAAATCTTTTAACTCCAAATAGGTAAAAATGCTTGTTTTCGAGTTACAACTACTGTTGAAAAAATGTTATAATTATGAAATAAAAGTTAAGAGCATGTAATGTTGATGTAGAAATCCAGTTAAGTTGGTTAGTAACTCGATACCAGATCCATGCATTAACATAAAATTTATTTGATGATGAAACGGGTTGCCAATCGTCAAGAATGCTTTGCAACCATTAGTAAATAACCATGAACATATGAAATCACAGAGGATGGTAAGAATTGTCAGAAGTTTTTCCGCCATGAACCCTTCAACATTTAAGTCACTACCTTAATTTTTAGGAAAAAAGATTGTTAGTCCCTCAACGTTTGAGAAAAAAGATATAAAACCCCTTAATGTTTTAAAAAAGATATATAACCGACAAATTCTGTTAATTTTCAGTTGTGATAGTTGTGATTTTAGGGAGGAAGACGATTTTGGAAATTTTACACATAATTTCTTGTAAATAAAAGTATTTTTTTAAATAAATAGACAATATTACCATTTTTTGAGTTAAAATAGACTGAAAATTAACAAGATTTGGGAGTTATATGTTTTTTTTTTTAAACATTATGGATTTTTATGTCTTTTATCTCAAACGTTAGGGGGCTATCAATCATTTTCCCAAATTTTTATTTCATAGTTATATATTTTATTCTACAACAAATTGTAACTCGAAAGTAGGAATTTTTGCCTTTTTGAAGTTAAAAAGACTATAATTATAAAATAAAATAAAAGTTAAGAGTATATAGTAGATATAATTTTTAAATAATAATTTTAACAAAAATATTAAAGATATAATAAATTTTTATTATATACATAAAAAATTATATCAACATAACTTTTAAATTACAGCAACTAATATTTATTAAGTACTTTAATATTATAACTTTTAAATTTCTGCAACCCAACCTCAATTCTCAATTCCAAATCCAACCCTTAATCGACAAAATCCGTATTTGGGAAATGACAACCCACTCCGATTACATTATTTTAAGAGTAATGATACAACCATAAACTCTTATACAAATTTATTTTGTACAAACTGACGTGGCATTAATTCATTGGTTGAATGAAAATATAAATTAATAAAAACAAATCATGTGGACCAAGTGATATTTAATTCAACCAATCTTATCATATCATATTAATTTGTACAAAATAAATTTGTACGAGAGTTTGTGACTGTATCATTATTTTTATTTTAAATCCTTCGTAGAGAAATTGTTTTGAAAAAATTAATTTCTACAGGGGCATTTTCGTAATAATGCATAATACTTTCATTTTCTCTGCTGTCTCAACAGCCTCACTTCGCTTTCCTCGATCACATTTTTCATTTTTCCCTTTCTCGTAGAGTCGTTCCTCGACGGATCTCAGTCGTCGGACCCGGCAAGGTAAGCCAGGTGTCTCGATCTCGCGTATTAGTTCATAGTCTACCTCTCCCCTTGCACAATTCTCACTCAATTTATTTACCTCCATCTGGGTAGTACAGTTAATTTCTCCTTCGCATTTTCCAGCATTTATAAGAACTTTATGCATTCAGTTATCGCCTCGAGCTTTTAGTGCGGTTATTAGTTGAAATTTCTTCTGCTGGTTAGTTCCACTGAAACGACGTCATTTATTTCTTGTTATATTTTTAATTTGTGAATTAAGCATAAATTTCATTCTGGTTTCTTTCGCTATTTGTTTATTTATTTATTTCTGCTATATTCATACACAGGAGATAATTGATCATAACTACAAAAAAACAGGTGCTGGGGTGGGGTGGGGGGGATAGATTTGCTTTTATTAGTTTGGCCAGATGAAGCTTCTGGGCAAAGTCTATGTTCTAACTGAATGTATAGAAGAGCGTGCTTTGTTCAATTTGTCAAAGAGTTGACGAGTGTGCTCTGGTTTTATTTATTTTATATTTTCTTTTCCAATCTTCTAGGGTATGCAGGCAGTTGATAGATACACGTAAAGTTTAGTTTGAAGACAGAATTGATTACAAAATGGGGCGTTTAAAGTTACAATCTGGAATCAAAGCTATTGAGGAAGAACCCGAGGAGTATGATGCAACTTATTCAAACAAAGCTACTTTATCATGCATGATTAATTCAGAAGTAGGTGCCGTGTTGGCAGTGATGAGACGAAATAGAAGTGTAAGGTGGGGGGGTCAGTATATGTCAGGTGATGATCAGCTGGAGCATTCTTTGATCCAGTCTCTGAAGACATTACGGAAACAAATCTTCTCATGGCAGCATCCATGGCATACCATTAACCCTGCTGCATATCTCCAGCCGTTTCTAGATGTGATTCGATCGGATGAAACTGGTGCACCAATCACTAGTATTGCTTTGTCTTCCGTGTACAAGATTTTATCTCTTGACGTGATTGATCAAAACAGCATTAATGTTGAAGAGGCTATGCACTTGGTAGTAGATGCTGTGACTAGCTGCAGATTTGAAGTGACTGATCCTGCATCAGAGGAAGTGGTTCTGATGAAGATACTTCAGGTTCTTTTGGCTTGTATGAAAAGCAAAGCATCCATCGTGTTGAGTAATCAGCATGTTTGCACCATAGTAAACACTTGTTTCCGTATAGTTCATCAAGCTGGAAATAAGGGTGAGTTGTCACAAAGGATTGCTCGCCACACTATGCATGAACTTGTCAGGTGTATTTTTTCACACCTTCCAGATGTTGATAACTCAGAACATGCATTGGTTAATGGAGTTACTGCTGTCAAGCAGGAGGTATAAACACATGTTCCACCTTCCTCATATGTCTTTTATTTTATTTTGGGTTGGGGGGGGGGGGGGGTTCCAATGGTTGCTAGAAAGTGGGGGAAAAAATATGGGGTGAAATAAAAAAATGATAGAGTTGAATTGTTTTTAATTGGTTTGATAATGGATTTGGCCAGTAATTTGATTCTCTTCATATGTACCTTATACTTCTTGGTAATCAAACAGCAGAAAATGTAAGATACAGAAGATGTAAGATTTTCTACTGTTTTTTCTTGTTTCCGTGGGTTCGATTAGGCAACTCAGTGCATCATGGTGGAATTATGTTGTGCTTTTCAATCCAAAATTTATAAGTGGTGACTGCCAGACACCATTGATTGCAGGTGATTGACTGGGTTTGCTTTGAGTTAGTGCGTTTTATTATTAGAGATTGCATTTTTGTTCAGTTGTTGTTGGCTGTAACTGTAACTCAAGCTCTAGCTAGTTTTTTGTTGTCGGAATAGAGAAACGTATCTGTTGTTCTATGGTTGAACACTGACATGGTTTATGGTCGATGAATTATGCAATGCAGATTGGTGGGCTGGACACTGATTATGCTTTTGGGGGTAAACAATTGGAGAATGGCAATGGTGGTTCAGAATATGAGGGTCAACAATCCTTTGCAAATCTTGTCTCACCTTCAGGTGTTGTAGCAACTATGATGGAAGAAAATATGAATGGGTCTAGTACTGGAAAGGATTCTGTTTCTTATGACCTGCATCTCATGACAGAGCCATATGGAGTCCCTTGCATGGTGGAGATATTTCACTTCCTGTGTTCTTTATTAAATATTTCTGAGCATATGACAATGGGCCCAAGGTCTAATACCATAGCATTGGATGAAGATGTTCCTCTTTTTGCCTTGCGCTTGATTAACTCAGCAATAGAATTGGGTGGGCCTGCTATCCGGCGTCACCCAAGGTTATTGAGTTTGATTCAGGATGAACTGTTTCGTAACCTTATGCAATTTGGTTTGTCAATGAGCCCACTTATTCTTTCAATGGTATGTAGCATTGTTCTCAATCTGTATCACCATCTGCGTACTGAACTGAAACTACAGCTTGAGGCTTTCTTTTCCTGTGTGATCTTGCGGCTTGCACAAAGCAGACATGGGGCTTCATATCAGCAGCAGGAGGTTGCCATGGAGGCTCTTGTTGACTTCTGCAGGCAGAAAACTTTTATGGTGGAGATGTACGCTAACTTAGATTGTGACATAACCTGCAGTAATGTGTTTGAAGACCTAGCTAATTTGTTGTCAAAGAGTGCATTTCCAGTGAACTGCCCTTTGTCTGCAATGCATATTCTGGCTTTGGATGGTCTGATCGCTGTTATCCAGGGAATGGCTGAGAGAATAGGCAATGCATCTGTTAGTTCAGAGCAGAGCCCAGTCACTCTTGAAGAATATACCCCATTCTGGATGGTGAAGTGTGACAACTACAGTGATCCAAACCATTGGGTCCCATTTGTTCGCCGGAGGAAGTATATCAAGAGAAGATTGATGATTGGAGCTGATCATTTTAACCGTGACCCCAAGAAAGGGTTAGAATTTCTCCAAGGAACTCATCTTTTGCCCGACAAACTTGATCCCCAAAGTGTGGCTTGCTTTTTCAGGTACACTGCGGGGTTAGATAAGAATCTTGTTGGGGATTTTCTTGGAAATCATGATGAATTTTGTGTTCAGGTTCTTCATGAATTTGCTGGTACTTTTGATTTTCAAGACATGAATTTGGACACTGCCCTGCGGTTATTCTTGGAAACTTTTCGGTTGCCTGGAGAATCACAAAAGATACAAAGAGTGCTTGAGGCATTTTCTGAGAGATACTACGAGCAGTCACCTCAGATTCTAGCTAACAAGGATGCTGCACTTTTGTTATCCTATTCGCTTATAATGCTTAACACAGATCAGCATAATGTACAGGTGAAGAAAAAGATGACGGAAGAAGATTTTATCCGTAATAATAGGCACATCAATGGAGGCAATGATCTACCTCGAGAATTCCTGTCAGAGCTGTACCATTCAATTTGCAAGAATGAGATTCGCACAACTCCAGAACAAGGTGTTGGTTTCCCAGAGATGACCCCAAGCCGTTGGATTGATCTAATGCACAAGTCTAAGAAAACAGCTCCGTTTATTGTAGCTGATAGCAAAGCTTACCTTGACCATGATATGTTTGCCATAATGTCGGGCCCAACAATTGCTGCTATTTCTGTTGTATTTGAGCATGCAGAACATGAAGAAGTTTACCAGACATGTATTGATGGATTCTTAGCTGTTGCGAAAATTTCAGCTTGCCATCATCTGGAAGATGTGCTTGATGATCTCGTAGTGTCTTTGTGTAAGTTTACAACCCTTTTGAATCCAGCAGCTGTTGAGGAACCTGTGCTAGCCTTTGGTGATGACACAAAAGCCAGGATGGCAACTGTCTCTGTTTTTACCATTGCAAATAGATATGGGGATTTTATTCGCACAGGTTGGAGAAATATTCTGGATTGCATCTTAAGGTTACACAAGCTTGGTCTTCTTCCAGCTAGAGTGGCCAGTGATGCAGCTGATGAATCAGAGCTTTCTGCTGACCCTAGCCAAGGGAAGCCTATTACAAACTCTTTATCATCAGCACACATGCCATCTATTGGAACTCCAAGGAGATCTTCTGGGTTGATGGGCCGATTTAGTCAGCTTTTATCTCTTGACACCGAGGAGCCAAGATCACAGCCAACTGAACAACAACTTGCTGCTCATCAACGGACCCTTCAGACAATTCAAAAATGCCATATTGACAGCATCTTTACAGAGAGTAAGTTTTTGCAAGCTGAATCCTTATTACAACTTGCACGAGCGCTTATCTGGGCTGCTGGGCGACCCCAGAAAGGGAACAGTTCTCCGGAAGATGAAGACACTGCAGTTTTCTGCCTAGAATTGCTCATTGCAATTACCCTGAACAACCGGGATAGGATTGTGCTTCTTTGGCAGGGAGTTTATGAGCACATTGCTAATATTGTTCAGTCAACTGTAATGCCTTGTGCCTTGGTAGAAAAGGCTGTTTTTGGACTCCTCCGAATTTGCCAGCGACTGCTTCCATATAAAGAGAATCTGGCAGATGAACTTTTGAGGTCACTGCAACTTGTACTGAAGCTTGATGCTAGGGTTGCTGACGCATACTGTGAACAGATTACCCAGGAAGTCAGCCGCCTTGTGAAAGCCAATGCTACTCATATCAGATCCCAGATGGGTTGGCGCACTATTACATCCCTACTTTCCATCACAGCTCGACATCCAGAAGCTTCTGAAGCGGGATTCGAAGCGCTATTGTTCATTATGTCTGATGGAACCCACTTGTTACCTGCCAATTATGTTCTCTGCATAGATTCCGCAAGGCAGTTTGCGGAGTCTCGTGTTGGACAGGCAGAGCGGTCTGTCCGTGCACTAGAACTTATGTCTGGTTCCGTTGATTGTTTAGCAAGATGGGGTCGTGAGGCGAAGGAATCAATGGGAGAGGATGAAGTTGCCAAATTGTCTCAGGATATAGGGGAAATGTGGCTCAGGCTTGTGCAAGCATTGAGGAAAGTTTGTTTAGACCAGAGAGAAGATGTCAGAAACCATGCTCTTCTATCTTTGCAGAAATGCTTGACAGGGGTGGATGGAATTCATCTTCCACATGGTTTGTGGTTACAGTGTTTTGATATGGTAATCTTCACCATGCTTGATGACTTGCTTGAAATAGCTCAAGGTCACTCCCAAAAGGACTACCGGAATATGGAAGGCACGCTTATATTGGCCATGAAGCTCCTCTCAAAGGTGTTTTTACAGTTACTTCATGAACTCTCGCAGTTAACAACATTCTGCAAATTATGGCTGGGAGTCCTTAGCCGAATGGAAAAATATATGAAGGTGAAAGTCAGAGGGAAGAAAAGTGAAAAGCTTCAGGAAATAGTGCCAGAGCTTCTCAAGAATACTCTACTTATAATGAAGACAAGAGGAGTGCTTGTGCAAAGAAGTGCTTTAGGAGGAGATAGCTTGTGGGAACTTACATGGCTTCATGTGAATAACATTGTTCCATCTTTGCAATCTGAGGTGTTCCCTGATCAAGATAGTGATCAGCCACAGCTTAAGCAGAGTGATAATGGTGGAGGTTTGGTTTCTGATGAAATGGGTTCCATTCCTTCAAATGAATCAGCGGCTTCTGAAAGTGCTGAGACATGAAATCAACATACCGTTGTATTTGGCTTTCTGTTACTGTGTGCATAGACACGGAATTCTGGCAAAGGTTTACCACTTCATGTCACATTTTGCAGCTTCTAGAAGCAAGTTAGCATGGAAGAAGGGTATGAACAGAATCTCACTTGTATCTTCTGGTTGATGTTCGTTCTCTTGATTGACATGGTGGAATCTGGGCCAAGGTGTATCATCCAATATTAAAGAATTAGTTATCTGTGCAGAAATGATTAGTTCTTTAGGTATCTTCTTGTAGAGCATTTGATGAGTGGAAAGATTTGAACTAATTGTTTATGTATTATGAGAATTCAAAAAGGAAGAACTTCGCTTATTTTCCCTCGAAGGAATTTAGTTTTCGGCTTGCTTATTGATGTACAGATTAGGAAACTATTTGTGCTTTGTGTTAGCACATTTACTAAACATGAGAGTGAAGTTTTCAACTTATAGGCTTGCGGCTTCTGCTTGAATGAATGGTTGGTGATATTCAAAATTTCATGAACCGTAAGTAAATCCGTGGACAATTGAGCATCGAGCGCAGTTAACAGTGACAACGTGAAATCTAATTTCTCACATTTGGATAAGAAAAAGGGTTAATTTTGTCCTGCCCCCAAATGTTTCAACATTTTTCGCCACTCATCCATATGTTTCGAAAATACTCACTCCACACTCAATTCCGTTATTTTGACCGTTTATTCTAACGGTCAAAGGGTAAATTTGGAAATTCATATCCTAAATATTATTTGATGATGATAAATTAAATTTATTTGATAATTTAATTGATAGAATTATTATTAATTACCTTTAAATAAAATTTTTTAATGTAAATATTAATTATTAAATTAATATTTTATCTCATTTTATTTTTCTCTAATTCAAGATAAGGGGTATTTTGGACATTTATTTAAATTTCAAATAGCTCCGTTAAACATAACGGTCAAAATAATGAAATTAGATGTGGAGTGAGTATTTTCGAAACATATAGGTGCATGGCGAAAAATATTAAAACATTTGAGGGCAGAACAAAATTAACCCTAAGAAAAAAAAGAAAAAAAACGCACGCGCACACACAATTTTTAGATTCCAAACTAGGCTCGAAAGTATGAATTTATTTTTTATGACTTTTAATTTTGAAAAGCAACGTTGGGCATTCTAATTTGAGACTCGATTCATGTGATGTTTACATATATAGACAGTGATTAAATAATTTTATAAGTAATAAAATTTGTTATTAATAAATCAGTAATACTTGCTACCGGACTCAAGCGTGAACTCAAACTTTGATACGTAACGGAAAGAGTACAGAAGGCGGAACCGCGGATCGGTTCGAAATATGAAACGCACCGTTTCTTTTTAGTGGAGTAAAATAATACAGGAGTTTAAAACTTGAAACCTACGGTGTCATTTCACAGTTTCATCGAGAATCTAGCAATCTTGTTGTCCATTTTATTTACTTACAGTCAAATTGACGATTCTTTGTTGGCTTATGAAAAGTGAAAACAGTCTCACTTTCATAATTTGATTGATTTGAAGATCTAGGGTTTCAGATTTATCCAATTTTCTACTCAGCTCGAAAATCAATCGAAAATGAGTGAGGTCTTCGAAGGATACGAGCGTCAGTACTGCGAGCTCTCAACAAATCTCTCCAGAAAATGCAGCTCAGCTTCTCTTCTACCAGATGGAGGTATTATCACAACCATTATAGATCTTTTAATTATATATGGTATTTAACTGATCTTCTGAGTTGTATAACTTCTACTGATGTTGATTCGATATTACAGATCAGAAGAAAGAAAAGTATTCCGAGATACAATCTGGACTGGATGACGCTGACGCTTTGGTACTGCGTTAAAAGAATCTTGATTTTTATGTTTAGAAGTTTCTCTGTTTTGTATTTAGGATTTTTTTTTTCCTTTTTGGGGATCAGATTCGTAAAATGGATTTGGAGGCAAGAAGTTTGCAGCCGAATGTAAAGGCTATGCTGCTTGCTAAATTAAGAGAATACAAGTCAGATTTGAATAAGTTGAAGAGAGAGTTTAAAAGAATTTCGTCATCCGACGCTCACGAAGAGTTGCTGGAGTCTGGAAAAGCCGATCCAAATGTGGTACATAGTCATTTTTGTTTTGACTTTGCGTGATTCATGGTTACCATGTTCAGCTTTAGATTACTTGTTTTATCTTGGAGAAGAGATTGCTCAACTTGATTTTAACTTTAATCAATTGGCGAATGGTTGTCTGCTGCTATATGCATTGAAAGTGTCTTTGAGAACATGTTTGTTGAAAGGGTTTTTGAGAGAATGTGCTTTTGTTTTTTTTTCCTCTCCCATCTGAAAGTTGCTTTATTAAAGGCATCTATCAACTGCTTCCCTTTGTGTATTTAATCCAAACACTAGAAAGCGGATATAAAACCCATTTTAAGCATATAAGAACATTTACCAATTCCAAAGAGTTTCAAATGCACCACTAATGTTGCTTGGTGCCAGTTTTGCTGATAGATGAGAATGGGCAGAAAAATGTTTGTCGGTCAATTACTTGTGGGAACTTTGACGGAACTAATGATAAGTGTGAATTGTGAGTGCGAATAGTCTGTTCATGACAGCTTGTTGAAGGTTATTTTTTTGTTTTTTGAATTTTACCGGAATAGAGATTGATTAGTTAGTTTGATGCCTTGCAGTTTGAACAATTTGCTTGCCAGATGAAGTGGAGATGTTTGTATATATTCTGTAGACAATTTCTATGACTGATAACTGATGTTACAGGTTTCTGGGGAGCAGAGAGAAAGATTGGCCATGTCAGTTGAGAGAATAAATCAGTCAGGTGAAAGAATTAGGGAGAGTAGAAGAGTCATGCTAGACACAGAGGAGCTTGGTATCTCAATTGTGGAAGATCTGAATCAACAGCGTGAAACTCTGTTAAATTCTCGTAACAAGGTATTCTTGCTTGCTTGACTTTTCTTTTTGGTTCATATGCATTCTTAGAGGAGTTTGAGTTACTCCTAGTTTCATGATGACAATTGGGAGGCAATGCATGAGCCTCAATTGGTTTCATTGATAGAAATTGGATACATTTATTTGCAACCCTTCTTACAGAGGAACCGAGCGCTCTGCATGTGATAAATGCTGTAAAAGTTGTGGGTTTGATTGAGAGACGATTTTATTATCAGTTAACAGTTTCTTCTTGTGTAGCTTCATGGGGTGGATGATGCCATAAGCAAGAGTAAAAAGGTTTTATCTTCCATGTCACGGAGAATGACCAGGAACAAATGGATCGTTGGCTCAATAATTGTAGCTCTTGTCATTGCCATAATCTTTATCCTCTTTTATAAGCTTTCACATCACTAGTCTGACCATTTCAAATGCTCAAGTTCAAGGAAAGTTCTGTTGCTTTATGTGCATGTTGTACAAAGTTACCGGGGATTTAATGGATATATATTCCCAATTTTCTTCATGTTATCTACTTGATCAATAATTGGTTGTATCTTATGTCATTTCTGATGTATTGCCTTTATCGATTATCATTGCTCAATTTCTTTGCTTGAAATTTTTATTTGTGAGCCCTTGAAACTAAATGATACAAGTTGAATCACCTGATCAGTTTGTCATTCCTGTTCTTTATCCTTTTCTTGATTATTTGGAATGGAGTTTTTATTCACATACAACTGCAAAATAGGGTGTGTGCAGACGTGCCTCCATCCCATTTCGGATGGTGGAAATATAATAAGTTTGCTACTGGAAGAGAATGGATGATGGGCTTGAAGATTTGCAATTGAACAGTGATGAAGGGCTAAATATTAAGAGTCAATAACAAAAGTTTTTCATTTGGTGCATAGAAAATAAAATTGGTACGTATACTTTTGCAATTGAAAATTTCATATTAAACATCCAAGACCGGGATACAAGGATTGATCATCATCAATTCAGGGGCGGCCTACACGTGGGCGAGCCAACACCTAATCATATTAATCCCTCATCGTGTTTTCTGTTAATTTATTTATTTTTCATGCTCCGAGTTTTGATTTGACCCGTTTGTTTCAGTCAAGAGATCCAACTTCACAGGACCCCACCATACAAAAAATATCCAGCCGATTCACAAATCCAAGTTTCTGTGAATTGTCATCACAAATCCAAGTTTCTTTCCTCCTCCCCAACCCTTTGAATTTGATTTCACAGACGCACGCAACGTGTTTGTACAAAACTATTCATAACTTTGCCATAAAAGGCTAATAAGTTAGGTAAATTGATCGAACCAAATCAGCATGGACTCAATCTCATCAGTTTCTCCGTCAGTAGTTCTCCCTCCCAGTACCATCAACCCCTTCCGTACCCGGCGGCGACAGATTTTTCTCCCTCCGGGCACTTTCAATAATCGTCTTTCTTGTAGTTTCAACTCTTCAAGGAGATTCCGACACGTGTACTGTAGAGTGAGCGATGGTGCTCAAGATCGTGATGGTGATGGTGATGATGATGATGGAAGCGAAGAAGCGGAGAGAGCGCTTCACTTGGACGGCACCATTCCAGGGAGTTCTAATGAGTTCGTAAAGCGAGTTTCTTCTCGTGCTTATGACATGCGCAGGCATCTTCAGCAAACTTTCGATAGCAGCAGCTATGATGGTAATTTTCCCTTCTTTTTAGAAATTAAGCATTTTAGCTTCTGCACATCAATTCATTGACCTATTTTAAAATTTAAGAGGCCTTAGAAATTCGAGTCCACAGGATTGCTCTTGAAATTTCTAATTATATTTATATCTAGTCTGAGTTAGTGCAATAAAAGCTTCCTTCATTGAATGTAGATTGGTTGATAAGAAAGGATCTAAAGCTCAGCAAATGCTACCAGGAAAGCTTTTGTTCTCTAACAACAATTTAAACCTTATGTTTCAGCATAAGCAAATACTTCTGGCTTGTTGAGGCATAATATTGGCATATTTTTCATTATTAAAATCTCCTCTTTCTCTTGTTTTTGATGCAATTTTCTGCTCGTCTTCCTTTGTGGATTTTGAATAATTCACATTTTCTGTTGGTGTTGATGCTTAATATGTTCTCCTTCATAAAGGGTTAGTTTTGACTGATAGTGTCTCGTACTCACATTGTTTATTTGACAAGCTTCATAATTATCTCCCTCTTTTTTGGTATAACTAGTGTTGGAGGCAAACCCATGGAGAGAAGATTCAAAGCCTGTATATATACTAACTCACCGGGAAAACCAGTTGTGCACCATGAAAACTCGAAGGAATCGCAGGTCTGATTTGGTTCCATGTGCTATCTTCCTATTGAATAATTGTTACTGTTTCCCTGGCTCATTTTTTGCCTTTTCTGACAGTGAGGTTGAAAGGGAGCTTAGGTTATTGTTTTCTAAAGGAAGAAAGCGGAGGCCTGAAATTGGAGAGCAGGCTAAACAGTCTGGTGGTGGGACAAAGTTCCAGATGCTTGTGGAGGATATTAGAGAGGGAGTGCTTGTAAGTCTTCTGTTGGATAAAAAAACTTTTTTCTAAATTTTGTTCCTTGATTGTGTATAGCTTGTTATTTATAGCAAATAGAACTCAACTCAACTTCAGTTATCATCTATACTTGACATGTAAAGGAGGTCTGATTGGTCTCTACAATGTTCTTTTTGTGGCGACTTACAATTCAAACTTTTAAGACAGTAAACTTCCATTTGTCCACTTCCCCTTAACCTCCCTCTATTAAAATTCTCTTGCAGTAAAGCATGCCACTGCCTGGTGCTCTAGTTTGAAGTGGGCTCTTAATTTTGCTTTCTTGGGTTATCTTGATTCATTTGTTAAAAAATAAACATCTGTTACAGGTATTCGAAGATGTGAACGAAGCTGCAAGATACTGTGACTTGCTGCAAGGAGGAGGTCAAGGATGTGAAGGTGTTGCAGAGATTGAAGCCTCATCCGTAAGATACAGAGCAAACTTTAAATCTGCCCCATCAAAGGACGTTTCATGATCATTTGCATACATTTCCTGCAGGTGTTTGACTTATGCAGAAAAATGAGGGCCCTTGCAGTTTTGTTCCGCAAAGGAAGGACACCCCCTCTACCTCAGAGCCTTGAGCTCAATCTGAGGGCACGTAAAAGGTCACTTGAAGACCAAGAGGAGTTGATGTGAGTGTTGTGTTGCTGCATGGCGAAGAATTAGAAAATTCGCCATCAAAATGAAATGTATTCTGTAATATATAATATTCATTTGTTAATGAAGTAAATATAAAGAAGGTTTACGGAGTTGCGTTATTTGTACACTTAGCTATTATCAAATGTCAATAATAATCATAGGTATTAATTCGGGAGCTTGGGAGTGCATTTGCTGTTAGCTTTATTCATTGGTGAGAGTACATCTTGCATGTTAAACAAGTTGCTATTTGATTCCGCCGTCTTTGGAGCGGTGGACTTCAGTGTTTTTTTTTTTTTTTTTTTTACTTGAATATTTTAAGCACAAATCATTTTAAATAGTCAAAGTAGTATTATTACAATTGCAGTGATAAGTAACTCGTTAGGAAGAAAACAATATTAGTGAATATTACGTAATAATCTCACAGGCCGACGACGCTGACTGCTTTCTATCAGTCGATGTATATATGCGTTTCAGATTGGAAAAGACAATACACCATAGTAAATATAAATATTATAAATAAAAAAATAAAGATAAAAAGCTGGTGGGAAAATAAAAAATGGTACGAATCTAATTCTGTTGAAAAAGTTGTGAAAAGCCCGAAAACGGATGCAATTTTAGACTCATATTGCTTCCATTTCACTTTCACACACACTCCGAGTCCGGAAAATGGAAATAGATAACAAAAAAATAAATAAATAATCTGAAATGCGTACAAACAAAACAAAACTAACTCTCACTCAAAACAAACAAACCAGCAGCCCACCATCCGAACAAGAAAACGAGAAAGATCCGATCCGTTTCAGCACATGAGTTCGGGTAATTCCTCTCCTGGCGATTCCACGACGCCCTGTAAGGGAGGCGCCACGTCCTCAGCCGACAAGCAGAAGGAGAAGGCGAGAGTGAGCAGGACGTCTCTGATACTCTGGCACGCTCACCAAAACGACGCCGCTGCCGTCCGCAAGCTCCTCGAGGAAGATCAGTCTCTTGTCCACGCCAGGGACTACGACAATCGGACCCCGCTCCACGTCGCGTCCCTCCATGGCTGGATCGACGTGGCCAAATGCCTGATCGAGTACGGCGCTGACGTCAACGCTCAGGATCGCTGGAAAAATACGGTACTTTTTTCTTTCAGAAGACGATTATTCGGAATTGTGATTTAATTATCCATCACTTGACTCTGATTACTGCTGCTGATTCTTTACTGGAGTTCTTGAATTTTTGTATAATGCTTTTGATTTTTTTTATTAAATGAAAAATCTTTAATTGAACTGCAACTAGAAACTACACATGATTTCAAGATTGGGATAGTTTCATGTACATTTGGATTTTTGTTACTGTTGCGACAGCCGCTAGCTGATGCCGAAGGAGCTAAGAAATTCAACATGATGGAGCTTTTGAATGCTCATGGTGGCCTGTCTTATGTAAGTCCAATCACCAACGCATCATTTTTATTGCTTGATGTATGTATGCTTCATGATGAGCCATTTGTATCTTCAATTGCATTTGTGAGCTCTGATTGAGATTCGGCATGCTGCAGGGTCAAAATGGAAGTCACTTTGAACCAAAGCCAGTCCCTCCCCCTCTGCCAAACAAGTGTGACTGGGAAATTGACCCTTCTGAGCTGGACTTCTCGAGCTCGGCAATTATTGGGAAGGTGAGGCGCAACTTAAATTTCTGAAGATTAATGATTTTCAAATTATAGGGGACATTTGCAGTTCTTGATTAATCAAAGAAGTTGCATGGGTATTCAAAATTTGCTTTTATGATATCTGCGAAACAAGTTGTTGCTTGATCAAAATTTCTTGTAGTTTTTATGCTTTTGGTGTGTGGTTTGCATTTTACACGCCATACAAGTTCTTGGTGCCTTTTTTTTTTCTTTCCTTTTAAATCTACCTGCAAGATGTGCTTTCACTGAGAATAACTTATTCTGGTAGGGGTCTTTCGGTGAGATTTTAAAAGCCTATTGGCGAGGAACACCAGTTGCTATCAAACGCATACTTCCGTCACTTTCAGATGATAGATTGGTGATGTAAGCTCTTTGTATTTTTTTGAAATTTGAGTACAGTTTGATGATAGTTCTAATGTCTCATCACAAACCGTATAAATTATTTGTTTCTGATTAAAATAATTCTGATAGTTCCTTTTGCTCCCTAATGGGCAATGAATCATAACTCATATAAAAGATGAATGTAGAACTTCAATTTGCCTGGATTTGCCAGATATTTATTCTGAGATGCTTTTCCAAGATATGATGTTCTCTATTGGAGGAAGAAGTGACTTCAATATATCATATATATAACTAGGGTTATTAAGTTTGGTTCACCATTCTTAAGAAAATGATTAATATGGTGGATGTTGTAGTGTAACCTAATTCCTTGCTACCTTTCTTTTAAACCTTTTATATTAAGAATGTAATCTCTTACTATTTTTCACTTTCCTGATTCAGTCAGGACTTCAGGCATGAGGTCAATTTGCTGGTGAAACTTCGCCATCCTAATATAGTCCAATTCCTGGGAGCGGTCACCGAGAGGAAGCCCCTTATGTTAATTACCGAGTATTTACGAGGGGTATCTGAATGCGCATTTGTTTTCTGTTTCAAATTTAATTTATCTCCACACAAGCTCTTATGAGTGATCTCAAGAAATTGACTCAAAGAAGGAATTCATGATAGGGTGATCTTCATAAGTATCTCAAGGAAAAGGGTGCACTTAGTCCTTCAACAGCTGTTAACTTTGCACTGGACATTGCCAGGTAAATCATCAGCCTCTAAGTCTAAAATCCAAATTGCACTTATACCTCATTTTCAGGTTTTAAGTAACACAAGGGAAGAAGAAGCAGGACAATGCTGGAAGTATTTTAGAAGTTTCTCTTGATTCTATGTTTAAATGGGAACATGGCCTTTCATTTTCATAGGAAACTCAACTTGTCTTGTCATCCACAAAAAATTACTACTTGGAATATATATAGTGCAGATATTCATCAGATTTGGAAACATAGCCTTAAAAAATCTTTTATTTAGACCTTCATCTGCCTGCTTCTTTAACAGACTTGGTTTCTCTAAAAGAAAAATAAATAAGTTATATAGAATAAAAGTCCCTTGTGGATTTCAATATTATGCTAATATCTGTAATTCTGTTGTGGCCAGAGGCATGGCTTATCTTCACAATGAACCAAATGTCATAATTCATCGAGACCTGAAGCCAAGGTGAGTTATCTGTGTCAGATTTCATTTTAAATTGCCATCTTCAGTTTTTACTTATAGCTGCTGATTTTTCACTTAGTTAATGCACTATATTCATTCATATAATCTTGAAGAGTATTTAAGCAAACATTACCTTTCTCCAGCAAGGGAAAATATCTCTTTCCTTTATTATTTTGTATCTTCTTCTATTGTTAACAATTTTGAGTTAGCATTTGCACCATTTTATGTCGTTGAGTCAAAGTTGTTCCTATGTATCAGGAATGTTCTTCTGGTCAACTCAAGTGCTGACCACTTGAAAGTTGGAGATTTTGGACTAAGCAAGCTCATCAAGGTTCAGAATTCTCATGATGTGTACAAAATGACTGGGGAGACTGGGAGTTGTGAGTATCTCGTGTCAAATTGTTCATTTATGTAAATATGATCTTATTATACTTATTTTTCTTCTGTTTTGTGAACAAAACAAAAGACCGGTATATGGCTCCTGAGGTCTTCAAGCACCGGAAATACGACAAGAAGGTTGATGTTTTCTCTTTTGCAATGATACTCTATGAGGTAATTGAGCTGTGCTTATGGTGATGAGATGTAATGCATCTTAAATTTAGTCCTAATGCACTACTTTTCGATTTTGAGCAGATGCTTGAAGGAGAACCACCACTTGCAAATTACGAGCCTTATGAAGCAGCAAAATATGTGGCAGAGGGACATAGGCCTTTTTTCCGTGCAAAAGGATTTACACCTGAATTGAGAGAGTAAGTTAATCCTATTCTTCAATGTAGCAGGAAGTTGCTTATCTTGTGCAGCACCACACATGGCTGACAGATGAATCCAATTTAAGATGTTACATGGCCCAGAACTTCTCTAATGTGAAACACTTAACTATACCCTAGTTCAGCTCATGTTGAGGACTATTGACTGTAACAAATCATGCTATGACTCTGGATAACCACATCTTAAAATTTTAAAAAAGTAAAATAAAAAAAAATGAATCTGATACACGGAATCAACTTCGTTGAGATTCCAAGAGGAACTCCCAGAGTTCCATAGCAATATTTTATCATGCAAATGTACTATTAACTAAATTGAAAACAAGAATTTTGTTCGTGAATACTTTCAACGGCGAAAGGTATGGCAGATTGGTAGTATTAAGGTGGTCCGGTAAAATTTACTAGTGACTCAACTGAAACAAGGTTTTCCACTCATCGTTTGGGTATTCAAGATAACTTTTTATCTTTATCAAGGTACAGGTTGAAAATTGACATCATGTTGCTAATGTCTCTTTATGCTTGCGTTTAGGTTAACAGAGAAGTGCTGGGCTGCTGACATGAACCAAAGACCTTCATTCTTGGATATTCTCAAGAGGCTTGAAAAGATCAAGGAAACTTTACCAACAGATCATCATTGGAACATATTCAATGCATAGTGTCAGAGTTGGGAGTGCACACTAGGTGCTCTATATGCGGTTTCTGCCTCACTTCCTGTACACCCAATCTTGCAGGGTGGTGTTGTGAATAGACTCAACTGAGGAAGCTTGTGAGAACTATTGCTTTGATAGATTTCCGCTAATCTGTTCAGATTCTGTCGATGAACATAGTAGCTGCTATTCATTTACTTCTTCAGTTTTTACTTCTTCGTCTTTTATGTGGTTCTCAAACTAGCATATTTTTAGTTTCGCCCCAAATCAACACTTAATGTTCAATCATTTGGCAATAGATTTTCAGTCGAATCTCTCAATTGTAATTTTTGGTCGTCCCAAAGTGATAGCTTCTGCTTCTCTATTGTTCCTTTTCACAGGCTCAAAGTTGTTAATCCGGCATTCCCTCGGTTGTGCTTCTTATATAATGCTGGATTTGTAGATCTAGCAATTTCCACCGGAAACCGTCTTGGCTCCGGCTCTCTGGACGGAAACGCGTAAACGTACACAAATTCTATTAAAAAATGTTCGAGCACCAAATTACCAAAGGTAGAATTGGCGATTCCGAATTGCCTCGAAGCTTAAAACAAAATTAATTCTATATTAAACTTGTAATTTAAGCATTATTGGTATGCTTATGGGTGATCTCTCGCAAACCAATTACAAAGATCAAACTTTAAAAAGTTTTCTAGATCATCCATCAGCAAAACTCTGTTACAAATTTCCAGCTAATAGAAAAATAACCCTTAATTCTTAGAAAGAAGAGAGCGCACACAATAGGTGGAACAGTCGGGCAGACGGGCATCAATCATTTAAAACTCTGAGAATTGCACCAAGATATGTGAAGAAAGGAAAAAGAAGTATGCAAAAATGAATATTCAGGTTCCTGAAAAATTCCAATAAATCTAACCATATGATCTGAAAATTATTTTTCCTTCTAGAAGTAAAATTTTGGGGAAATTTTTTACAAGAGCACCAAATAGAAAATTGCTTAATTTAATTGACGCTTCTCTTATATAAGCTTCTTTTTCTCAAAGAATGTTTTCAAGTGCCATAGTTGCATGCCAGCAACAGCAATGCATATAAACAGCGAAAACCCACTAAACCAGGCCATTCTGGAGTTAGTAACACGGTTCAGCTCCTGCATTTCTTCTTCTCTGTACCAAAGAAGAAAGAAGCATAAGTAATAGTTAATGTGATGTCTCTATGAAAAACATTGCTAAGAAAATGAAACATTTCATTACCTTTCACGGAGATAAAACATCTCCTGGTGAATAGAACTAACAGTATCATACAACTTCTTCAGCTCTAATTCCATGACCTGTCATTGAAAGAGTGAAGCAAAGTGTAAATTTCATTTCATATCTCAATCCCAAAATCTCTACTATTAATAGGGAATACCAATAACTAGCTTTCAATCATGAATTTTCCCACAAAAACTTGTATTCCATTAAATTTAAAGAAAGAATTTGTACGATTAAAAGCTTATTATGCTAATTGCTGTGCCGAAGCACACAGCTTATGCAAATGAACGACTCATAGATATATGAGTCAATTCTGTAGAGAGCTAAGTGGAGCAATCTTATTTTCTATCAACACTGACCAAGTTTCTACAAAATCAGTAACCATGTTGCTTCACAACAGCATGGCACTCTTCACCAGTATCAAGTATGGTGTAGTCTCTGACGTGAATACTCCTTAAAAGAACGGAATATTTTCTGGCAATTAAGCATTTGACAGCCATACCAACACCCATTACAAAGGTTTTTGGCTCTAATAAATCTAAGTGAAATCAAGAGTCGATAGAATCAGTCACTTCCAGCAGACAATAAGGAATATCTATCAAATAAACCAGATCCCAGCAGCATTTTAACTGTATAAAGCACATTACTGTGTCATCATTTAAAGGGCAAGTTTGACGATGAGTATACCATTTCAAATGAGAGTAGATAGTGCTCTCAGGGCCATGAGGCATTGCTTTAACAAACCCACCAACAATAACCCTCAAAATGTGTATTTTGCTCTTAGAATAGGGATGAGAGTGCACCCTGATTTACATGGCCTTGATCGCAAACATGCAGATGATAACAAAAGATTACTTGCCATATTTCACCCCAAAAAAGTCTAAATAATAACATATTCATGGGCAGATAACATCTAAAAGGCATTCAAAAGAACAATCTGATTTTTTATCAACATTTAGGGTTGATGACTTCTAGAAAGGTACCTAAAACATCAATCTTTCTTTTCCCCCAAAAAGTTTCTACAATCCCAGTACTAATTCCTCTTCGTAAGGTATTTAAATAGTTATATCACTAAAATCAGTTAACTATTTAAGAAAAAAAATGAATTTGGGACAGAAATCATAAGAAAAATTTCAAAAATAACTTACGTCAACAGAACCTTTCTTTGCAACGTTAGACCAGTCCTTAGCTTGCACACCAGTCCTCCAATCAAAATCAATCGTCACCGTTGTTTGCGGGCTATGATCAACGGCCCAAAAACAAGCCATGTAATCGCCAGCCTCGGCAGCCGTAAACGCAAACTGGCCCGAGTCAACTCGGTCCGCGTAATGATAACTATTACCGTAAGCCGACGTCACCTATCACAAGAAATAACACAAACATATATGTAAAATCATAATCTAATAATGATGCAAAAAAAAAAGATTAATTTTAGTTACCCTGACGGTGAGTTTATGTGATTCGGGCAAGGGGTGGCCGTCGTTAGGGTTGACGACGTTATACTTCCCGACGGTCATGGAGTTGCTTTTGATGTCTTCGGCGATGCATTTAGTGTGGGCCGATTGTATCTCGAAACGGAGTGATTGCGAAGTCGAGGATAAAATCCCGATGACTAAAACAAGAGTCAGCGTTAATCTGATCATAGTGGCGTGTTTGTAATTTTATTCGATCTGATCTGATCGAGCGAGCAAGTGATCAATCAAGCAAGGTTCAAGTCATTCACAAGGGCCGTGGCGCCACCGCAAAGAAGGTCAACTGTTCTTGCTACGTGCACGCTTGTCATTCGACGAAACACGTAAACGCGCGAAATATGGGCCTGCGTGAACGGGTTTAACATCCAATTTTTTGGGCCGATAAATGTGACGTTGGGCCGGTTCGATGAACACCACAGAAAATACAAACCCTCCAATTTCATTCCCACTCCCAAATACTGAACAAAGTCATGAAGACGTTCCCACTTATCCCTATGAGATTAAAAAAAATCTGCAACATAATGATAAACGATCAATGCATTGTGTTAATAACCAGCAGACTGCACTCATCAAATTAAGTATATTTGATGTAATACGTTAAAAAAATAAATGATAAATATGAAGGATTGTCGAAATTGTCGGAATCGTTATTGCTATTACAATTTGAAGGTCCTAAATAAATTAATAAATGCATTTGCGAATTTGTGGCAATCGTTTCAGACTTCCGAAGTCCTACCATCACCGACAGTAAGACTCATCAAGCACACGGTACAGTCCATGCAAAAGCCACCCATCCCAGGGCTCTCCGTGCTCTCTAAGGGCGCTTTCCAGTGTTATGGTGGGTCTGCCACCAATAAATTAGCGTGCGGATTTGATTCTTTTGGTCGTTAATTGCTCTTTCTCCTCACTTTCAGAGCCTGTTGACCTAAATTGATGCCACTATTTGTGCGCTTCCATGGTACAAGGAAATGAAGTCCATCCGCAAGAACTTGAACTGAAATCACTGCAATTTGCACTCACAGCACAAAGGCAGGCTTTTCGTGTACGTCAAGCATCAGCTGAGGGGCAGAGGGAGTGTGCACTTTGGCTAACGCCTGCTGAACAATTCGAAGGTTGGCTTGACTTTTTTACTTTTATTCCAAAGACGTTGACAATTTTATTTTACCTTTATTAATCTTTTATTAATTAAACACTATGATGTAAGACCAGGTCGGATTAATTAATAATGAAAAAAGTCTAGTTATAACTATACTTTCAAAAAAAAAAAAAAAGTCTTCTCTCTATTTATGTAGATATTAAAATCAACGAAAATTTTCTTTTATGCAATATAATTAGACTAATAGCGACATTCCTCACGAGGAAATCAAACTCTATTAGCCTATTTTGATTTTTGACCAACACTTTTAAGCCTGCTTATTAACAAAACACTCCCATTATATTATAAATTGATTTTGAACACGTCTTCAAATCTTGATTATATCAAATACACACATTTTGATATTTATAGGACCCTATATGGCTCCGGTATATTTATACATGTTAAAAAATTGAATACAGCAATAGGTTGATTTTATATGAAATCCAAACAAGCCTTTTGAATAGAAGAAAATATTTAAAAATTTTCCAAAACAAGTCAAGCTTGTCATTAACAATCTAGGACTTTACCTTTCTTTAATATTGAAACGTTGAGTTTAAGGCAATGTATGTCACGAACCACAAGCGTACGAAGCTATTTTTAATGAAACAAAACGATCAGAACATAAATAGTTTAGTGCCAAAAATTTGACAATTGTTTCCGAAAACTGAACCCAAAAAGGAAATTAATTAATTGAGAGAGAGTAAAGAAAAGAAAAACAAAATTTCCCATAAAATTAGAAAATCCTTCTTTGGTTGGTTTGATTTATTTTCTCTCTGTTTCGCTTGTGACTGTCCCCCCTTTTGTTGCTTTTCCTTTTGTTGATCTATCAAAAAGTTACCAAATTTTATAGAAATTAATCCACCAAAACCCTAACCCACGTTTAAGATCCAATTTTATTTCGACAATGCTCGTGCGTTTAGGCTTTTTGTTGCCAAAATCGAACTGGGTATTGTTTACTTTCTGTGAAAGCGTAAGTTTATTTGTTGCAAGGTTTCAATGAAGTGGCGATGAAGAGAAATGGAAGTTAGATCTGAGAATGTACAGGTGAGATGCGACAAGTTGCAAGCGCCAGGGATTCCTCGGACACGTTTACAAGTTTGGTTCATAAGGGTATGCTCGAGCATACTGTTATGGACTTGTTTGGTTCAGTTGGTGGCCGTTGGAGAGCTTTGGCATCCCAATTTTTTCCCCAATATAACAAACAAAGTTCCTTGGATTACGCTAGTTCCTCGCCATGTGGACGCCGTTGTTCAATCTCCCCCTCCTCTTGTTCCCCCTAGTGAGCTCGCTTCTTGTTTATTTGTTTAGTGCTTTTTATTTCTATTCATGAAAGTTTATTTTTATATCTTTTTCCTTTCGTTTTGGACTCAGTTAAGTGGTGATGCTAGTTATGAATTTTTATTAAGTTGAAATTTTTTGTGCACCATTTTCGGTTGTGAGCATTCATCATATTCGGTTGTTTACTATTACTAATTTGGTGGGCAAAAACTGACTTATTAGTTGATAAGTGATCATGTTGAGATATGGAACATGGATAATTGAAGGTTAATATATTTGGGTGGGTGTGTTTTGAATTATGAGCAGTTGTTATGTGTTTTAAGAGTACATAATACAGGATATTTTGTTTAGGCAAGTACATTTGTAGCCTCAATGTGGTGGTCGTGGCATTCGGGGCAGCATAGTGATGATTATAGAATAGCTGATTATGGTCTTTACTTCAGGCCTTCTTAAGTTTTGAGCAATTCTCTCCATGGATTAGAAGTTGGTTTTAGTAGTTGCGAAAACTCTGAAAGAGCTACAAGTATTAGGTGGTTTCAGTATTTTCTCTTCCATTTCTTAGGTGGTTGCTAGATGCTTGATCAGTAATGTCCACTATGATAGTGTAGTGTCTTCAAATTTGTTATAAAGCTTTTGACAAAATAACAAAGATAAAAATTAATCTTTATAAAGTAAATATCTCTACAAACATGAATTTTATATAAATAAAAACATGAAAGAGATCAAAGTTATTGTGGTTGTAATTGTAATATTTCTCAAGTTCTTGACCTTGGTTTCATAGGAGAAAGTCAAGAAGATAGAGCACTAGAATCATGTAATTTTACTTGTTCTCATGGTCATTTACTGATCATCTTTAGGTGATACATCACTAGAAACTACCCTAATGACCGACTTGCAAAAATGGCTTTTATTATCAAAGACACATTTTCATTCCCAACTCTGGAATTGATTATAACACCTTGTTTTGCAGGAAATTATACTAGTAATGGTTTCCTTAAAGTGTCCTGCAATGGGGGTTTGAATCAAATGCGAGCTGCAGTTTGTATTTCTTATTCTTCTCCTTTTTGCCTGGTTTTCTTAATAGTACTCCCAAGTTTTTGACTCATCTCATTTGATATTTTAGATATGTGATATGGTTACTGTTGCACAACTTTTAAATCTCACTTTGGTTGTTCCTGAGCTTGATAAGACATCATTCTGGGCTGACCCTAGGTATGTCCACGGTTATCAGAAAGCTGCATAATTTCCATAAGTGATGGATTCTTTAAATTTTCAATTAGGTTTCTTTCTGCAGTAATTTTGAGGATATCTTCAATGTGAGACATTTCATTGATTCCCTAAGGGATGAAGTTCGAATAGTCAGAAGGCTGCCAAAGAAGTATAGTAGGAAATACGGATACAGTCCCATGGAGATGCCACCTGTTAGCTGGTCAAATGAAAAATACTATTTGCAACAGGTCTACTTGTTTTGCTATTTTTCTTGAATTACTAAATACTATGTCAATAGAAGGTCAGTGCAATACTCTTTATTTGCTCCGGCAGTTTGACTATTGGCAGTGGTCCTACAATGCAGATTCTGCCACATTTTAGCAAGCACAAGGTGTTGCACTTCAACAGAACAGATACGCGTCTGGCAAACAATGGGATACCATTTGATCTTCAAAAACTAAGGTGCCGCGTAAATTTCCAAGGACTGAAATTTACTCCTAAGATTGAGACTCTGGGATACGAATTGGTTCGTATACTTCAAGAAAAGGGACCTTTTGTGGCTTTGCATCTGAGATATGAGATGGACATGTTGGCTTTCTCAGGTTGTACACATGGCTGCTCCATGGGAGAAGCAGAGGAACTGAAGCGGTTGAGGTTTGTTGTGCTTGAAAGCTGATGCTATCTCTCTCTCTCTCATTCTTTTCTTTTTCCTTATGATATCCTATATTTAAGTGCACTTTTAATCTATTCTTGTTAAAAGACACAAATAATAGTCAGGTTATATGTCATAGCCAAAAACCAGAAAAAACTCTGCTGTATTAGACATGACATTGTGAATTGTGGTAACTGTGGAATCGATGATAGTCAACAATAATGAAATTCAGGCTAATTTTGGGATGATATTGTTTCTGGTTTCATCTATCTAAGTCATTTAAATTGTTTAAACTTGTGCTTTGTCCAAGGAAAAAATTTAATTCCAACCCAAAGGATTTTATTTTATTTTTTTTCAACCTGTCCTATGAATATATCAAAAGATCAAAGTAATGTGTGCTTTGCCATGTAATTTTGGAGATGATATGGCTTGATTTTCATTGCATTGCCTCATCTTTTCAGATATGCATACCCATGGTGGAGAGAGAAAGAAATAGTTTCAGAGGAGAGGAGATCACAAGGTCTCTGTCCTTTGACTCCAGAGGAGGCTGCACTAGTTTTGCAAGCATTGGGTATCGATAAGGATGCACATATCTATATTGCAGCTGGTGAGATTTATGGCGGGGAAAAGAGACTTGCAGCACTAAGAGCTGCATTTCCACGGATTGTGAGTATCTTGGAGACCCAAAATCTGAACATTTGTATTGTTTGACTAATCATACTTTCCCCTTCCAATTTCACGAGTGTCTTTTCTTTAATTTGAATTTCTGGTTTGTACATTAGGATATAAATTCTTTTGAATGTCAAGATTTGGTTATGATTTCAGGTGAGAAAAGAAATGCTGTTAGATCCGGCAGAACTACAACTGTTTCAGAATCATTCATCTCAAATGGCAGCCCTGGATTTTATGGTTTCTACTGCTAGTGATATTTTCATTCCTACATATGATGGGAACATGGCAAAAGTTGTGGAGGGTCACCGCAGGTATGCATGTCAACTCATGAGAACCAAAGAATGCAAATCAATATCCAATGATAAGATAATTGAAGCTACTCCTAACTTGGTCTCATACAGGTATCTTGGGTTCAAAAAGTCCATATTATTAGATCGGAAAATACTGGTAGGGCTGCTGGATATGCATCACAATGGTACTCTTTCTTTTAATGAATTTACAGTTGCTGTTCGGCTAGCACACGAGAAAAGGATGGGACAGCCAACACGTCGAAGGGTAATTGCGGACAAACCCAAGGAGGAAGATTATTTCTATGCAAATCCTCAGGAGTGCTTTTGTGAGGGAACAAATTGTGCTGACTTGCCAGGTTATGGTAACTTGAGTGGTATAAAGGGAGCTAAAGTTTCAGATTTACTGTCCTGAGAAGGTTTCCACATACTTGCTCCCAAGTCTCAGGTGATCAAGCCATGTCACTTTCAAGATTGAAGGCTTTAAACGACCACCTATACACACAGTAGAGTTTTGTTTGAAACGGCAGAGCAGATTTCCTGAGTTTCCATCTTGGCATTTCTAAGTTTGGTCACCAATTTATTTGTCATGTGTTTATTCTTTTTCAATTTTGCCCCTTCCATCCTGTTCATTTGTTGTGCAGTGCTGTCACATAATTGCATAGTTGATCATACAGATTGTAGCTCTTCATTGTTCTTCACAGAGTAAAAAAGAAAATGCAGTTAAGATTTATTGCTCCAAGGACTGAATGTTAAAACATATTAAACCTGGATTCTTAAAATAAAATCCACTCAGCTTGAATCAGGGTGGAGCAGTTGGCTGGCGTGCCTAATGACTTTTGTTTTGGATTCAAAAACGAAAAGAATGAACAAATGATTGGGCAATACGCCTGTTTGAAGCAATGAGAGTAAATTATTTTGAAGACTTTGTTAAATTACATTATAATGTACTTATATGAATCATTAGTGGCCGAAAAATAGAATTAATTAAACTACTTTTTAGGTCACTAAATACACTTTTTGAGTTAATATAAGTTACATTATCATGTAACTTAACAACACCCTTATTTTGAATGTAAATATTATTATTTTTCCGTGAAACTGATGGCTCTTGCTTCTAGGAAAACGTAACAAATACACAGCTTAAAAAAAAGTGAGAAATTACAATGGTCACTATTTTCTCGATGCGTGATAAACCATGACAGAACCCTACCCGAATTTGTCAAATAAAAGGGTGCAATTATTCAGGCTATAGAAATGCCGATACTGTTGTTTTTTTTTTTCGGCCCCCCGAGCAGATACTGTTGTTAAAACACCTGCAAACTATCCTATTTACTTTTCCCTCAAGAGCACTACAAGTTGGAATGAAAGCTCTGCATCAGAATTCCTTCCCGAATGATCAAATATGCTTTATTTGCTGGATCCAGCGTAAAAGTAAAATGGAGAAGAATCTTTCCAGAAAAAAAGGAGAAAAAAAAGGGTCAATTCTGGTAGCTTAGATAACAATACATTGAGCGCAAGCCCTTGAGGCCTGAGCCATTTGGAACCCATTTGTCGAATCTTACTTTGGCTCCCAGAAGATTATGTCACCTTGTTCTCCAACCAGACCAAGGTCCTTAAGTCTCCTTTCTTGGTAATATTCCAACTCATCCAATTCCAATTCCCTTTCCTTAAAAATCTCATTAATTTGCTGCAGCACCCTCTTTTCTCCTGCTCTTACTCCAACTGCAATTCTCAATCTTGGATCAAGATTTCCTCCTTGTAACAACTGCTCATCCTGCAAGACAAGTTTATTTGATACCGGCACAAAAGGAGCGTTGGAAAAGATATAAACAAGTTCAAACTGCATCTCATCAACTGTGTTGTAGTACATGCATGAATGGTAAATTAAAATCACTGCATGAGAACTAACTTCTATTAGTCATGCACATAAAGGACCAACATTTACCTCTTCAATGGTAGTATGAAAGCCAGATAGAGCAGATTTGCAGGCATCTCTTACCACACGGCATATGAGTTCTTCATTTGCACGACTTACAGGCAAATCAAGGTGACCCCAGATGGTATTTCTAAAAATTGATTCCAAAAGGAAAGCATCAGTTCCCCCAAGTGCTACCAAACGCAGATACTGAAGCATTGCTGGTGGAAGAGTTCTTCCCAAGACGATATCAAAGTATGCAGACTCTCCCAAACCATTTGTCTCAGCAATGTCGAGTTTGTCACCGAAAAATGGATCTGATTCAGAAATCTCTAGTGTTAAGGTATATGCATTGCGGTCGGACTTTGATTCGATGAAGCCATAGTCTAGAGCCAATTCAGCGTTGCTCTTATTTAAATCATATTGGATCAGAACCTATCAATGGTAGTCCAAGTCAGCAGTTGTTAAAATTTGGTGTAAATAAAAATCCTCTGAAGCTCACGACTTATAAGAGAATTTTTTGTCTAATGTAAAACTCAAATTCAGTTTTACAACGGCAACATAAAGAGAGCCAAAAAGTAAATTTTTTTGAAAAAAAAAATTGTATTAGTAGGGTTGCTGATGATCCGATGATTTTCTCAACATCAAATATAGTTTTTGGAAGGAACTTTGGAACTACAGTAGCTGAAGTAATAAAATAATAAATGTTAAAAGATGGAAAGCTTCACCTGCTCACCAGCCTTAACAGGAACAGGAGTCCGCAAAGAAAATAGAAGATCCCTTGAGAAAAGACCTGCTCCTTTAATCTCGTATGCATAATCTTCTGTGGTTATGCCAGGGCTATGGTTTATCTGATTGATAATCCAAGGTCGTAGAAAGTTAAATTTTGAAACTGAAAGAAACAAGAGGCCCTCCAAAACATAGTTGAAAATTCATTGCCCGCATATTTTAGTTTCTTCCTATGGAAAACCACTTCAAGGCAAAAGCAAAAAGCCTTACCAAATCTGCAAGGGGGATCAAAACCAGATTTTGACCACGAAGACGTGAAAATGCTCTCGATCTTAGAATCCCAAAGGCCCACAAGAAGTCATCCAATGTGATAGGGCGAGGAAATAGTTGCTTGTTAGGGAGTATGATTTCCTCTTCGACTTTTAGGTATTCGTTTTGGACATATTCTTTCACACCTAAAGTTGTGCTTAATAGTTGAGTCCCTGCATCACATAAACCAAAATCTCAACTATAAAAGAAACAATGATTATATAGACTTAATTTGACTCAATCATGCGCTTCACTTGCTCTAGCCACATTTGGTAGTGATAGAAAGTGGCAGTGACAGAAAGATCAGCTACGTAACTAATTAAAAAAACAAAAGCTCAGTTTCTTTATATCACTAAATAAATAAGTTTTTCAAACTACACTCACTAGCAGCTTCTAATTACCAAAACATATGCTTCACATATACAGCAACAGAGAATAGTTCACAGTTAACTGATTTACTTCAATCTATAAATCAAATATTTCTAAAGCCTCCCTCACTAACCTTGAAGCTCAACAAGCTCCTCTTCAGACCTGCACTGAAGCCATTAACATATAACTTGATCAACCTCAAAGACAAAAAACCAAAACAAACCCAAACAGAATAGAACAAACAAAGAGAAAGTAGAAAAGAAAAAGCAAAGAGACACCCACCAAAACACAGTGGAGTCCGTACACTCGGGAAGAATATCAAGATAAACCCGCCAAGGAGAATCCTCCTTCTTTTTTTCTCTGATCAAGAACAGAGCCACTGAAATCCAAGGCTTCAATCCGCTACACAAGCTTCCAATCTCTGAAGCTGCAACCGTATCTGGGTTTATCCAGAACTTCATGGGAACCTCCAAAACGACCTCGTTTTTAGCAATGTCTCTCTGTGCAACCAACCCCAGTCCTTCTGGGAATGTAGCTGGCCTTATGGGTGACTTTGGGGAGACCACTTTCTGGTCGCGGAGCCATTGCCAGAAGGTTTCGACTTGCGCTGTTGGTGGGTTAGTTGTTGCTGATGCTGAATGAAGTGAACAAGTTGCTGCAAAAGCTCTGCTTTTTAGACGAAAAGATGGTTTTTTGGTAAGGGAAGTAAGAAGCTTTAGGGTTTTTGAGGAGGAAACGAATGTCGGAGGACTGGTAGATGATGAGAATGAGAAATTCGAGAGTGCGGCCATTGTTTTCACCTCTCGGACTGTGAGCTTTTGCTTTGGTTCTCCATAGATTCGTGTCTTATATAGCTTGTGGTTTTGGATAAGATTTTTTAACGCAGGGGTATTAGGTGTGATTATCTTAAGAATTGTTAATATATTAAATGATTATAAGTTTTAGAAAAAAAAAATTATTTTACGAATATTTTTGTTAATACTTAAGGATGGTAATGGGAATTATCTGCTATTGTCATTATTAAATCCACACCCAAACAAAATTTAAATTATTAAATCCACCTACAACCTGATGTGGATTTTAATTATTTTAAAAAAATCCTACATGGTGTTGGTTTTGATAATTACGAAACTCATAATAGTACCCTGATATATTTTTAGCGATCTTTAACATTTAAAATAAAAAACTTTTAAAGATGCTTTTAATAAAAGTTAAAAATTTAAATTATTAACTCAATATGTAAATTTATAACAACTTAAAATTTTGTATAAAATACTCAATTTTAAATTTAATCAATGTAAATGGGAAATTAAAATTTCAGTATTAGTGCAAAAAAGAAGAAGCACAAGACCAACACCAATTGTCAATCCAACACCAATTCTCAAAATAAAATGTGAAATGCACAAGTCCATTAAATTGCAAAAATGCTTTCAATTTAAAAAAAAAACAAAAATTAATATCCAAAAGTAACAACACAATTATGTAAAAATATCACAATTGCACTTGCAACAATTATTATCTTATATTCTCATTCAATATAAGTTGCAAGAGTTAAAGATGTTCAATTCATTCACTGCTATTACCACCTATCCAATACGATTTTTATAATAATGATTCAAGGTTAATATTTCTATCACTAATACTTTCTAAATACTAATGCGAAGAACAAAATTATATAATTATGTAATAATCCAAATTATATAATGATTACAAGAAGTACATAATAAATTAATAGTCCATAAGTATAATTTATATTTTTAATAAGTATATAATAATCCATAAGTATGTAATAATCCATAATTATATAATGAAATTAATTTATACACAATAATTATAATAAGTATCATAATTATCAAACTTTTAAAAAATAATTGAAAAGAAGTGCGAGTTGGCAGGTACCACATGAGCTAATTTGGACAAATTTAGTGATTTGTGAGTACCATTACCATCGCTATTAATACTGTTGGTTGGATGCGGATGTTATACTAACGTTAAATGGGTAAAAATATCTTACATCTAAAATCACAATAAAACTATATGGAATTTAAATTTACAAAGGCAATACAGTTTTAATGGTAAAAAAAAAATTGTGAATTCCAAATGTCTAGCGTCATCGTCATCTTCTCTCTTTTTTTTTTTTTTTTTTTACCATAATTTTTTTTCTCAGGTAGTGGTACAGCATCTTTTAAAAATTATTGGTACTTTTGGTTTTGGATGGGTACAACATTGATGAGTCTCATCTAAAATAAGAGTTGAACGAATTTCTATGGCACAAGTGGGTGTGGAATTTTTTTTTTTTTTTTTACTTTTTCTATTAACTTATCTTTAAGAATACTTGAAAAATATAGAAGTAGATTTTACATAATATTTCTTTGAGATTTGTTTTCCAATTAATAGTTAGGCATCTCAATAATTACATATTAATTTGAGTTATAATATTATGTGCCACTCATTTATAAATTTTATAACTTGTAAAATTATTTAACCATATCTAATGAATGAATTGAGACTCAAATTAGAATTTAAATATTAGATGCTTAACATTGCTAGTTCAAATTGAGTTCACAGTAGATTTTGGTGAGTGCAAAAAAAAAATAAAAATAAAAATAAAAAGTCATAAATGCAACGGCTGGTGTCTTGGTGATTCATTTCCTTTCCCAAAAAACAAGAAAAAAGTATCGCAAGATTTAACACTAAAAAGAAACGAATTCATAAATGCACGTCAAGTCCATGAATCATGAACTATTGGGGCCTCAACAGACCCAAAAAATACCGATGATTTCGCTGGACAGGCCTTTCTTCTTTTTCTTTGTTAGTAACGAGTTTTTTCTGTAAAATAATATTTCTCAAAAAAGAGAAAGAGAAATCAAAATCAGCAAGTGTAGTAGTTATAGGGGCTGTGAATAAAACAGGCACAAGATGTCGAGTCCCAGTCCAGAGAAAAGAAGCGGCGTTAAAGAAAATGAGAGTCTTTGATCCCCAGTACTCACTCAGGCCCCAGCACCAGCAGCAAGCAAACAAAAGTAGTTCAACTTTGAGCATGACCAACAATTAATTAATACGTAACTTATTTTGCCTTTTTTATTTGTTTATGAAATTGATAAGCTACCTCAAATTGCAGTGCGGATATCTAATGTTTGCTCCTTCCGCTACTCTTTTTTGTATATCGGACTGCATGCATGCATGAAAAGTTTTGATGAACACTTACGTTCGTTTGATAATAATAATCAAAGATTCAAATGGCCAAAAAGTAAAACTAGCATAGTTTGAGCCGAATACATAATAATAATAATAATAATAATAGATTCCTTGTGCTGCGTGCATTCGGTGAGCAGCATGTGTTTTGTCTTGCAGAAGAACAATTATTTTTTTTTTCTCCAAAGTCATGCCCTATTTCCAAGCACTGAATTTGGATTACTGAATTTATTTTGTAAATTGTTGAATTAATCAGACGCTAACATCTATTTCTTTTTCAAATAATATATATACGGCTCTCAATATACATATATGAACAGTCAAAACAAAGACACGAATCAACTGCCCCACTACTAACACACACAGGAAGTGCTTCGAAAAGATTGAAATTTCTGATGAGAGAGTGAATAAGTGCTTTTGCTGTTATGGAATAAAGAAGCTTTCCTATTTTGATGTATGTATTTAATTTTTCTCGGGCTATTAGAGCAAGCTTGGTAGACGAAACATGAACCAGAGATCGAATTTTAACATACCTCTTAACAATGTATTTTTATTAGCACGAGATGCATTAGCCGGCGGTTCAGCGGTTAAGATTTTTGAAGCACTTACTGCGCAGGCGTACCAAAAGCGAAAAGGTCCAAGTGCTGTTTCTTGTCAATTCACGTGGTAATAAAATAAGCACTTCTGCCAAACTCAACCTTCATTGTTATTATTATTATTTTTCCTAGTTACTTTCTATGGAAAAAAAAAAAGAATATTTCTTTTTTATTTACTGCATAATATCTTGCTTTATAGATATTGCATATGTTCGTGTTTTTTTAAACTTGGAATCAGTAACTCTCGAGGACTGGACAGTTGTTAAAAGATGAAATACCCAAAAAAAAGAAAGAAAGAAAAATATATTGTTCTCATTTAAAATGAATGTGGCCCGCGGTGGTGGGAGTGTCTGCTTGCGGCCTCTTTTTTAAAATTTTGACGTAAATTTTCAATCAATATGAACACTCCTTTATGAGTTATTATTGTAATTATTAATTAATTTAACCAGATTGTGAAAGAGTCTCTTTCCTTACTCTGAATGATCTCTGTGACAACGAGGTATGTGATGTGTATACATAGACTCAAACAATATTGTTCATGCATTGGTAGCTGCATCGATTTTTCAGTTATCAAGTTCACTAAAGCTAGCAGCTATCACAATCAAGCAGCCAAAATTATCATATTCATTTGCAAATCAAAATGAAGTTTGGAAAAGAATTTGCAGCACAAATGGTGCCAGAATGGCAAGAAGCATACATGGATTATGAATATCTGAAAGCCCTTTTGAAAGAAATCCAACGTTTCAAGAGAAGAAACAGGGCAGCAGCAGCCCCTGGAGGTGTAGGTGCAGGTGCAGGTAGGCTAAAGCGAAAGATGACACTATACAAAGCTTTCAGTGGCCTAACACAAAAGCACAACGATCCCATGAGCCCGTCCTCTGCTTCTTCTTCAGATATTGAAACCCAATCAGCCATTTTGGTCAATTCTGTGAGCCGGGATGGCAATCATAGATACGAAACAACCTTCCTTATGTCCTCAGACGAAGGGGGAGAGTACGAGTTAGTGTATTTTAGAAGGCTTGATGACGAGTTCAATAAGGTTGACAAGTTCTGTAGAGCTAAAGTGCAAGAGGTGGAGAAAGATGCTGCCATTTTGAATAAGCAAATGGATGCTTTCATTGCTTTCAGTATTAAAGTAGAGAATCCACAAGGAATTTGGGTTGATAAATCGGTGGAGCTGGAGATGACTCGTCTTGCTTCTGATGTTGCAGCTTCCACTGCTGAATTGTCCATTTCTACTCCAGCTCGAGCTAGAACAAGCAGTAAGTGTATATATGTCCCAAATTTTACATTAAGAAATTAACCTGGCGTTCTATTGTGTACATATGCATACTTATGCATGCAGGAAGAGATCAACACATGGATGTGATTGAAGAGAGCATCCATGGGCTGTCAGATGAGACAAGTGATGATAGCAATGATATTAACAAAGAGTGCAATCATACGATGATCAAATTACAAAATGTTGTACAAGCAAAGATACCACCAGTTAGCATTAAGACAAATAATAGACCAGATCCATTGGAAGTACTTGACCGTGTGAAAATTACTAACACATTGGAAACCCCTCGTTCCACTATCAAGGGTGCGCTCAAAGTTCCTCAGCATAGAGAGTTGAAATTCAGTAGGGAAATTTTAAGGAAAGTTGAAGATCAACTTAAGCGAGCTTTTGTTGAATTTTACTAAAAGCTTCGCCTTCTTAAGAGTTACAGGTAATTAGTCAATTGCTGCTGATGCATTTTAAATGGTATGTGAATGTGATGATTTTAATATATGCATGAAACAGCTTCCGAAATATGTTGGCATTTTCAAAAATTATGAAGAAATATGACGAGGTATGAGCCCTTACTGGTGGATTAATTCAAAATGGTGTCTGATATAAGATATTTGTCCCAGCTCACTTTGGTTAACATCATTCTCGCAGATCACTTCAAGAAATGCAGGAAAATCTTACATGAAAATGGTAGACAATTCTTATCTTGGCAGCTTTATGAGGTGAGATGTCTAAAAGAATGATATGATTAAAATAGCAATTAATTATTTTTAAGAACAAAAGAAGGACAATTTGTGCATATTTTATCTCATATGTCGATGTGACGAAGTATAATTCGATTTTATGAAGCCACTCACCCGAAATGTCACGTTAGGTTTCCAAGCTTATGGAAAGGGTTGAAACTACATTCATCAAGCATTTCTCAAATTCAAACCGCAGTAAAGGCATGAACGTTTTAAGACCAAAAGCTAAGAGAGAAAGACCAGAATAACATTTCCTACAGGTTACTATTAGATTCTTATTTGATTAATTAATTGGAACTGCATACAGATTTGCATTTCTATGGAGTTGATTTCTTTTCCTTCAACAAATTCCTGTTAAAATTTTCAGGTTTCTTGTCTGGCCGCACAGCTGCTCCGGTAACAGCCCTCATCTTGATCATACGCGCCCATGATATATTGAATAAAGTAGCGCAGAAGCAATACATGGACAACATGTTCCCCGTTTACAGGTAACCAAGATTGGCCTTAAAGAATTTATTTACTGCGTATGTTTGACAAGTAATGAGGGGTTTTAATTTCTTGCAGCTTGTTTGCGTTCATTGTCCTACACATGCTCGTGTATGCTAGCAATAGATACTTCTGGAAGCGATATAGAGTGAATTATCCCTTCATATTAGGATTCAAGATGGGAACTGAGCTGGGGTATCGACAGGTTTTACTCGTCAGTTTTGGCATTTCGGTACTAGCCTTACTGACTGTCCTTGGCAACCTCGTCATGGAAATAGACCCCAAGACGAAGGATTACAATGAACTCACAGAAGCTCTTCCTCTGATCTTGCTTGTGGTAAAGATCATCGAACTCAATTACTATAACTATATATCCTTCCCTATTCAGCTTCCGAAAATCGTACACAACTAATTATTTCCTCATTTTGCAGCTTCTATTTGCCATGTTGTTCTTGCCATTCAACATCTTATATCGCTCAAGTCGCTTCTTCTTCTTAACATGTCTGTTTCACTGCATTGCTGTTCCTCTATACAAGGTAAACAAATTGAGAAACACTTGTGTAACGAAAGAAATAATGGAGGGGGGGGGGGGAGCATGAAACCAAAAAGTTATTATTTGATTCCATCCACTGCAGGTCACAATCCCTGATTTTTTCTTGGCGGACCAATTTACCAGCCAGGTTCGTGAATTGGATTATATATTAGCAACGTCAATTAACAAAATGCCTTCATTTCACATGCACGATTAGTCAGTTTATGTCCTATAAAATTCTTAGAAGTTGGAGTTCTACATTTGTTATTATGGTTGGGGAGATTTTATTTTAAACACAGACTAGCAGTGTATACCAAACTTTCAACTTCATCGTTGCTGTGATTCCACACAAGTCGCGCCTCCTTCAGGTATATAATTGCAAATGGCCAAAAAAGGGATTAAAATTTTGCACTAAGAGGGTTTAAACTTTGTTTATTCGACTGCTTTCTCTTCAAACTTGTGGGTTGTGTCAACTAAAGTAGTTAAATTTCTTTAAATCCAGTGCCTACGACTCCTGTTTGAGGAAAAATATCCGATGCAAGGATACAATGGGCTAAAATACTTTCTCACAATTGTTGCTGTTTGCATGAGAACAGCTCTGAGTCTTAACGGGGTCGGGGGACTTGGCTGGAAAATAATAGCCTGGATTTTCTCAGTAAGTGCAGCAATGTTTGGTACATATTAGGACATTGTTTTCGACTGGGGTCTTCTAAACTGGCATTCTAAGAACTGTTGGTTGAGAGACAAACTCCTTGTCCCTCATAAGAGTGTATATTTTATAGGCATGGTAAGCAACAATAAAACATATATGAAGTCTCCATCAAGACTGAGAGTTTCTAAAGCAGTTGTAGTAATCTCTGACAATTCATTGACCGTCAAACTGCAGGACTTGAACGCTCTTCTGAGATTTGCATGGCTGCAGAATGTGTTAAATTTCAATTTTACTTTTTTACATAGGAACACAATGATCACAATTGTTGCCAGCCTTGAAATCATCCGTCGTAGCATATGGAATTTTTTCAGGTTAACAAGATCTCTTTCACCTACCTGTCAAAAAGAGTTAACTGTTTTTTAAAAAAATTATTATTGTTTTTTAAGGTTGGAAAATGAGCATTTGAGCAACGTGGGCAAGTACCGTGCATTCAAGTCAGTACCACTACCATTCAACGATGATGAAGATGAAGAGGAAAGATGAATAAGAAAAGTAATTACGAATGAAGATTCAGCCGATGTTTTTGACGGTGAAGGAAATACAAATCAAATTTCAGATTAACTGGAAGAAGAAAACGAAAGTGTTTGGAAAAAGAATCTGTTTGTTCTTTAGCATCATTTTTGTTTTACATTTGAAAATGTAAGATGACATCGTCAATTTTTCAGGTCATCAACGTGTACATGGGGTCCATTCATGTAGTAAGATTTGATTAATTCAAATATCTTTTTGCTTTCGTGGTTCGAAAGCAGAGTATAACATGTCAAAAACATGACCATGCATGGAAATTTGGTGAACTCAAATTAATTTTTGCTTCCTGGGATTTTAAGCAAAGTAGAAAAGTATCAAAACATTGGGCATAGACTTGTTGAAACAGATAAAAATGGCAGAAAGATAGCAGTTTTGAAAACAAGAAAAGCAAAAAGAAAGTCTGCTACTTGACCTGAATTTGTATCAGCCTAGTTTCTCCCTGCAGAACAAAACCTGTGCACCGCTTGTTTTCTTCTGATGCCAAACTGATGAAAAAATTTACCAAGTTTTTGATACAATTAGCGAATGTTTCCTTTCGTTGGCATTAAAGACAATTCCTAGTTTTAAATCATTATCATCACCACAATACATCACAAGAATATTTTCTACAATGTACTCGTTCATCAATTGCTCCTTCATCCAATATTATCTAGAATGTACTCACCAACATACGAATAGCCATTTGTAGTACATACACCAATACACCAGATACAAAAGGTCCTTTACAATTCTAGATTCATAAGGAGAATAAAGGAAAGACAATATATAGCTTCAACGATCTTAACCTTGTTTCCTGCTCATCACTACAATCCCCTTGAATTTCCATCCCAGGGCCAAATCTCTTAACTCCCACTCATTCTAGGTCTTGTAATAGAGGAAAGCAAACATATATTCCCGCAATGATCAATCACTAAGATGCCTTAAACACCATCAGGCAGGTACACTCATTTCCAATAGAGGTTCCCACCTAAAATTTCTTATCAATAGAAATGGGTCCTCAACAGATTAGAAAATGGCAGGAATGCTGGTTAATTATAGGAGAGGACACAAGAACAGAGCAATCTGAGATGACATTCCAGACTAGCGAAACCATTAAAGAAAAGTATAATGCTAAATGAATCCTATAAAAAACACAAACCACAATTATCCTAGCATAAGAACATCACTAGTTCACCACCACAAAGTATAACAGAAGCACCTTATAGCAATAACCAAAAGGATTAAACCATATAATTATAAGGGGAAGTCAAAGGCAGGTAAAGCAGTGGTAAACAGCTTAAGCATTTATCATAGTAACACAATCCAAAAGCCATACTCAGTTATTGTATGACCAAATAATAAATGATTTTCAAGTCATAAATCATCGTCCACTTACTAAAGTGACGATAACTTTCATTTCTCGTAATCTTATATCTGTGAATAAAACAAAATGAAGAATCCTTATTATCCCCAAATGTTAACCTATTCTTGAAAAATAAGTACTAAAATCGTGCACAAAATTTTCCATTAAAAAAAAAAAAAGGTTTTTTGACCATCACACCATCTCAATTTGCACCTACATTTCCCTCTCCTAAAGAATCCTTCTGCTTCTGCAATTCCTCAGCGGCCTTCTCTTTCTCCAACTCCTTATTGGCCTCTTCCTGAGCGGCCTTCTCAGCGCGTAAAATAGGCTCATAGTAATCAGCATGAGCCTCCATACACTTTCTCAAAGTACTGGTCACTTCAAAGCATTTCTCAACAACATCTTCCTTGTTCTGCTCAGCTTCTTCCACACATTTCTCCCAGTTTACAAAGCTATCTTTGCATCCACCGCCCTTCATAAACAGGCAAAATCCGCACTCTCCCTCTTCTTCCTCTTCTTCACCTTCAATTTCCTCTCCATTATCACTCACTGTCTCTTTCCCTTCTTGGGATTTTTTTAATTTGGTGTCAGTTGATGAATCTGAAGATTGGGGTTTTGGTTCTAGGGTTTTTTGGGTGTCAGTGATTGAGCTCTGTGGGGCTTGTGGTTGGTTCCTGTTATCTGAAGAGGACATATTAGGGTTTACTGAGTTAGGAGAAAAGTTTGAATTTTGAGAATCTGTATGAATCGGTGAGTCAGAATACGAGTTAGGGTTGTAAGAATCGGTTGTTGTTGAAGAGAAGCCGCCTCCCATGTCTGGTTAAAACCTCTTTTAAACCCTTGCTGGTTGAGAGAGTTTCCCCTTTTTTTTTCTTCCCCAAAAAAAAATAATAATAAAATGTTTTTCATTGTTTTTCTTTAATTACACAATTGAATGTGTTGTTTTCTTGTTAGAAAAGAAAAAGAAGAAAGTGTCGATCCCGCTGACTTGTTCAGCTGTTTGTGATGAACCAAATCAAGGCCCCTGCTTCTCTCAACAGTATTGATCCTTTTACTTGTCCATTAATTAATAATTAATAATTAATAATTAATAATTGAGAAATATAGGTTGCATCTTCATATCCCATATTCACATTTCTATTCATTTAATCGCGTAAATTATTTGTAAAATTTTTATTATTATTTAATTATCTTTTAAGTAGAATTTTTAAACATAAATAAGTTATTTTATTTTTTTTAGTAAAAACTTAAATTTTATAATAAATAGAAGACTAAAATTTTTTTAAATATCTAAAATATTTTATATTTATTTAACAGTCTTATTTCATTTCTTTCATAATATAATTTTAAAAAAATTACCTATAAAAATTATTTTATAATTTTTAATAAAAACTTAAATTTGACAACCAAACAATTAATTTCTTTTAGTAAAAACTCTAGTTTAAAGTAAAAACTCTACTGATAAAACTCTACTTAAATAAGTTGTATTTAAAAGACTATATCAAAGTAGCTTCAATTGCTCAGTACTCTATTTTATTTTAGTTTGCGAATAACATTAAAAAAAATAATTATTGTACTTTCCATGACCATGACGGTATCTTTCATTAAACCAACAAATAATTTGAATAAGCTAAATTACACTTGGCTTGAAACTCGAAATTTGAAATTAAGCATTGTTGATGATTATAGGCAACTGATGGAGATTCATCATAGTGCTATAAATTTGAAGCATTCCAGTTGAAGCATTCCTTACAGTTGTTAGAGATCCAGCACATTTAAAACAAAATTGATGCAAGGCTGTTTTATAATAATAATTTCAGGTCAGAGACTCAGAGTTGTCTAAAGAAGAAAGTCATCCTATGTGTGAACCTTTCTGGAAACATCATAATGGTCCTCCAAGCAATGGAACTTTCCTGTTGAATTCAACAAAATTTTGATGGATATTTTGGTGATGCTAATCATCTTTCTCGGTTTCTTCATCATTGTAACTGAAAGGTAGCGGAACTGACTTGAATGCTCGGTACTTGCCAACATTGTTCAAGTGCTCATTCTCCAACCTGATTGAACATGATCCTTGTATTAGAGTGTAAGCACCAATTAGATAATTAAATCGTTAATACTTGGCATGACTTTCCTCATTGCCAAAGAGGAGATATACCTGAAGAAGTTCCAAATGCCACGACGAAAAACTTCTAGGCAGGAAATTATGGTTGTTATTGCCATTTTCTGAAGAGAATGCAAATTGAATTCAATAACTAACTGCATCCAAGCAACTCTCAGTACTATATTCAGGACCTGTAATGAATCCCATCAAAGGCTTATTCAATAGCATAAGATGCAATACAATAAAAGAATACCTCAGTGACTAGTCATCTAAACATTACCATTGCTGCAAAATAGACACTCTTGTTGGAAATAACAAGATTATCTCTCAAATAAGTGTTCTTGGATTTCCTTTGTAGAAGCCCCCAATCCATGACAATATCCCAATATGTGCTCATTGCTACTGCAACAGCTGAGCTGGCTAAAGCCAACACAAACCAGGTGGTTCCCTTCTTCAGTTCAAAAGCTGTTCTAATAAGAACTGCAATGATTATCAATAAGTACTTCAAGCCATTCCATCCATGTACAGCATCCTTCTCCTCACACAACCGACGGAGGCACTACAAATTTATATAAACCATTGCTCTAAGTACATAATTCAAAGGCAATAAGCTTTCTTAAATGGGATTCCTTGAAAGGGTTGTTTTGTTCTGGTTGTGGACATGGATACAGCTAAAGTAAGACAGAGTACATATAGGCTGGAACAGAAAATTCAAACAAATGCAACATCATATAGTTTCTTAGAAACCTGAACGACCACCATGACACTGCCGTCATCCATGGACAATGCTTCCAGCATCAAAACTTGCAGATATGCAAAACAAGAAGAGAAAAGACTGAAACTAAACCTGTAAGAAACGGAGCCAGAATGGTACAATGGCCACAATGAAATAGAAAGCATTATAAATTCCATGAGTGTGGCACTTGCTTTGCCTCTGTGAAGACTCTCCCAAGCCATAGTAGCATATGTACAACTCAATACTCCTTATGGCCTGGACCTGGTATAAAACAAGAGGCAGCAACATAACATAACTGAAGTTAGGCATCTTTACTAGTTGCTCCCAATCAAGCGTGTGGGTATATAGTAAAACCTGACTGGTAATATTGTCTGCCAATAAAAAGTCTGGAAGTGTAACCTAAAAGAGAGAGAGAATTAAATATGCCATATAGCTCATCTTAACTTCATCAGCTATAAAATTCATTGTTAAAATTGCTCACTTTGTAGAGAGGGGCAAAAAAACAGTGAGTTGCAGATTTAATAAAGAAGAGGCGACTTGAACGGTATATGATGTCGAAGGGACAGAAGATTATGACAATTACAATCTGCAAAATGGTGAGAAAAGACAAGGAAATCCAGTTATCCAAACCGGCCAAGTTTACTGAATTTTCCTATATAATAATGTAGTCAAAAAGATAAATAAATGATTCATTGTCGCATAGAAGCACCTAGGAGAGAAAAGTTTAGCTGTTTCATCTTACTGTAATTGAGAACAGAGGAACCAGCTCAGTTAATTTCCGGTAATGTTCAGTTCTTGACCCCATGTCCAAGTGCAAATTTGCCAGGAAACTTGATAGAGCTAGTACTGCAAGACCTGTGCTGAGGAGGAAGACTTCTCGGTAGCTCAACACAGTTCCCTGCTTGAAACCAAGTATAAATGGATAGTTGACCCGATAACGCCGCCAGAAGTATATGTCTGCGGCATACATGAGCATATGCAGGATAGCATATGCAAATAAACTGCAAGGATAATCAAAATGATGCTCATTGAAAACACAGGTGGCAGAAAGGTATTGATCGAACTATTATGAGTAAAATCTGAAATTAATGAACAGATTGTACAGGGAAGTCTTTGGTTGCCTGTAAAGTGGGAAAATGTTAACCAAGTATGAGGCAGCCTCCTTCTTATCCATTAGGTCTCTGGCTTCTATTCTTAATACAACAGCAATAAGTAGAGCAATAGAGCAACCAGAGAAGAACCCTGAAGATGACACAATGAAATAAAATCAACCAATAGAATGTCTCAGAACCACAAAAAACAATGCGCTTTAACTAGTAATAAACTATATACCTGATAAAAATGTTACACCATGTCTTTCTTTTTTTCCTTTTGGCCTCAATGACTTCATGCCATCTTTGCGATTTGAGTTTGAAAAATGGCTGATGAAAGTAGTCTCCACTTTTTCCAGCAAACTGGTAACCTATAGAGGCATAAAGTAAATATACTACGTTACCATGAAGGATGTTTAGAGTTGAGAACATGGTAAAATTTATGAACTGATCTAACTGCTCATATTGAATTCTAACGTTGTCCTGGTTTTCCGAAATTCTGGGCATATTCAATGTCACATTTTGATAATTTTGTATGAGAATGAAGTATCCTATGCATATTATTACTGACATCATGATTTTACGACTCAAAAAAAATATGTAAGACATACATCCTCAGAGCTGCCGAGGTAAGAGTTGTCCACAATTTTCATATATGATCTGGATGCTCTCGTTGATGTGATCTGCTTAATGCAACAGAGGGAGTAAATTACCGAACTGTACTTTGTTCATTAATTTGTATGGTAGTCATGAAACTCATAATATAAAGAAGCATTTGGTCTCTAACCTTATCATACTTCTTCATGATCTTGGAAAATGCTGCAAGATTCATGAAACTGTTTCTCCCATTCACAAAACCAAGTAACGATTAATTGGGTTAAAGGGTAAAAATAGAAAAAATTATGGAATAGAATTTTTCCAGATTATTTCTGTCAATCACCTGTAGTTCTTTAGAAGGCGTAGCTTCTGATAGAATTCAATAAACACTACTCTCAATTGTCCTTCAACTTTCCTCAACTCCTCTTTTCTGAATCTCAACTCATCATCTTTTGAATCCTTGAAAACTCCTTTTAGGGTAGACCTAGGAGTTTCAAGTGTGTTATTAATCTTCACATGCTCAAGGATTTCTAGAGAATGGTCTTCGCACTTGTTCTCCTCTTCTTTGCAATCACTACTACAGTTGGCAGTAGTAACTTCACTGACTTCAGGGCCACCGGTAAGCTCTCCCTCTTGATAATTATTACTTGTATCCACTCCAATTGTCAAATCTGTACAATCACTTGCTGCACATTTAGTATGGTTTTGTAAATTTCAAGGGTAAAATAAATCTCTAACAGAGATGTAACTGCAAATCAGAAGAAGATCTCCACTGGAAGAGTCAAGAGATTCTTCTAGCAGACTTCTTTTGCTAATATCAACTCCAGGTCCCTCTATGTGTCCTGTTCCTGCATCTTGGGCATGTGACAATAATACACAAGGAAATGATGACCGTCCTACTTGAATCACAAAGCTACTAAGATTTTACTACCGAGTCTGTAGAAGCAGATTCAAAAAAGTAAAAAACTTTAAGCTACTTGTGTTTCTAATTTCTATGATGTTATGGTAGCAAGCTAAAAACTTTCGCAAATGAAAACAGAAATGGATAATAGTCAAATTATGCACAAAACAGCCAAATAAATGTAATTTAATTACACTTACCCAGAGTCCTAGTACTGGTTCTTAAAGGCACTGCAGTAGCATTATCTGGAGAAGCATTTTTTGTATCCACCTTGATTCGCAAAGCAATCAAGGCATCCATTTGCTTATTAAGCTCAGCTGCTTCACTCCTTACTGCCTCCACCTTATCCTTATAAAATTTATTGACCTTGTTGAGCTCTTGATCCAGCTTCTCAAAGAACATTTCCTCAATCTCCCCTCCTTCAGATTGCCTCAGGAAATTAGTCCTGTAAAAATGTCCAGAACCATCTCGCGGCAACGCCTCAACATCTATCACCTGATCTTCAATATCACCCTGACTGACAAAATCTCTGGATTTTGCATGTAGTCCACTGAAGGTCCGGTGCAATTTTAGCTTCTGCTTAATTGCTCTCAAGGGTGTTGGTGGTTGCCTACTCAACTTATGTAGCATAATTTCTCTTAAAATTTGCTTGAGCCCACTATAGTCCATGTACGCATCTATCCACTCAGGGACCTTCTGTTTCTTGAACTCTTTCCCAAACTTCATTTTCGTTTCTCTCTACAATCTTGTAGACACACAAGTACGTTGCTACTCACGAATCTTTATCTCAAGATTTACATGCAAACGAAATAACCAAAATTATCAGCCAGGAACCCAATTTTGGGCCAATATTAAAATAGATTACTACAAGCATCAGAGTCAAGAGGTACTGACAGAGACAGAGTTGACGGAAAAGTAACCAAATGGTACACCATTGCAAACGCCACTAACAAAATAATTCAAGAACTTAGATTGTAACATGCATGCAGCCACTAATTAAGAAGAACCAAAATGAGAAAAGAGAAGACGCAAGAAGGTACCTTATTTTTCGTTTTTTTGTTCAGCAAAGAAAACGAACGGAGAAAGAAGAAGATTTTTAGAGTGACAAGAATGAAACCGCCTTGATAGTATATTTCTTGAAGCACTAAAAATGAGGTGTATTTTTGAGCCTGAAGAGCCGCCGCTCTGCCGCCGGCATGCTGCTTTCCAAGTAGCAATGCTGAAGAATCGTGTGTTCGCAAGACCACAGCTTGAACATGATCCGGCACCAATCAAACGACGAAGTCGTCTCTGAGCAACAGAAACGTTTCATCCGATTGGCATGCGGGTAGGACGTTATGTGGACTTATGAGACAGCATAATTCCTCTCATATTTATTGGTTACGGTTGAGATTTGAGAATTACAATGTCCCACCAATTCTTGACGCGCGTCCTGAATGAACTGTTAAACTTTCCCTGCACACCAAGTTCTCTGTAGCACACCATTTCTTAGGATGCATGCATGGTGCCAGCTCTCACATCTGGGTAATGCTAACCGTTAATTATGAGTACGTGGGATACATCATTTTAGTAACAACACTTGAAAACCCAACAAAGACCAAAATATAAATGTTTGTGTCCAAGAATTCATATTGGAAATAGAATTTTGCTTAAATATTTTTTGGTCTTTTTTGGTTTTTCAAATTTTGTCTTGTGTTCATGAATTGGCATTGGAAACATGATACCCATATCATGTATAAGGTCGGTACCCTTTCCGTAAACTTGTGGATTCTGCCTGCGTTTAAGTGATCAGGTTACGATAATGGTTGAAAATTTGAAGTACGTACATAAATTTGAGATACCAAATAGATTCAATGAAACCGCGAGTAGAATATGACGGGTAAAATAACTCATCAAAGCCTTGTCTGATCAGTGAAGTTTTGGGTCCTAAACTCACTTGATTTTGGTACTGCTTTTTGTCTACATTCTGCTCATCATTCCACAGGAATAACCATTTTGTCCAAACACACCCCCCCCCCCCCCCAAAACCCACCCAAAAAAAAAGTCGTATTATTCAAAACATTTCTACAAAGAAAAACTAAAGAGTCTTATTCAACTATCTCAGCAAAACTTTAAATGATATAAAGGGGCAAAAACAGATGACCCCTATAACACAACCGTGGGCTTAATCATTTTTACTCGTGATTTTTCCTCTCTCCACTACAACAGAAGAAGTGTGGTAGCTTAACACGACCGCAGCTCCTGTAACACAATAAATTGATTACACAAAAGACCATAATGAATATCTTATGCACTTGATCTCAAATATTAACAGAGGTGGCACTAAATGAAGCATGTGTCAAACCTTAAGCTGAAAAGTAGTAGAATTTGATTAAGACAATGGCTTAGGCGAGGTAATATAACATTATGCAGCAAAAAGGGTGAAAATGAACAGAAGAAAAACAATATCTTCGTTCAAGCCTCCAAGAAATTGCATTTAACACACCATTCTAAGATGTCGATTTTGGAAAGGACCCCCTCTTTATCTCAGAAAGAGAAAAGAAGAAAAAAGATGAACGACAATATGGCTCACAAATTGATACTAATTCAATGCTCCGTCACCCACCCCAAAAAACAAATGCAAGTTTAGACTTTGAAAAAAACGGGGGAAAAGGTTATCATGTTTGCAACCAATCAAACAAATAATGCTAAAGTCTAGGGTAGAAAAAACCATTAATTTTCCCGCATTACCAAAAATCAAAGTTTGAGTCTCATATCACTACTGAATTGTTAAAATATCCAACTTAACAATGGCTTGGTCAAGCCACAGAGTCCCTCAGTTCCTTGTATAAAATAACAAGTCCATATTATTTTTTTTTCCCTTATTTTACCAACAAAACTGCCAGGACATAATAATTATCCTAATCATTTCTTATCTTTAAAAAGATCCATAATGAAATAACTTATATCCAAAACATCAAGCACAAAACATAACAGGCTAACATTACTGGAAATATTCTTACTTGCAGCGAACAATGACTGGAACAGGTTTCAAAGCCTTTGGTCCATTTCTTATGCCTCGCTTGTGGCGAGAAACCTGCATGATTAGCAAAGCCTCTAAGATACCTTTTTAAAAATATATATAAATGAAATTTTACTAGCCCAAACTTCATGAAAAAAAATCTATGCACGAAGGAATTGCAAATAACATTCATACAGAAGAATTGCATCTCTAATTACAAAAGCAATATATCATTGCAACAAACAAAGAATCAATTTTTGAGCAGCAATAATAATAATAATGAAAAATAATAAGTGGAGGCTACAGAAGTTTAAAAAAAAAAGAAGAATTACCTTTTTTTTGGGAACAGCCATGAGCTCCATGGACCCAGCAAACGAGTAACTGGGGAATCCGAATTCACTGTTATTATTGTAGTTTGTTGTGTCTCCGTTTCGATCAAACTCGGGCAAAACCAAAGGTGGAGGTGGAATCTGAGAGCTGATAGCCGTATCCAACGGCAGAGGAAGAGCGGTGGCGTGGGCCCACCTCCTGAACGGCCACGTCCATCCCGCGGTACCACCGGCACTCTTTAACATCGCCAGTCTCAACGCCATTTTGATAGCACTGTAAGTACAAAGTGGCTGTTAGGTTTTTCTTTTTGTTGAGAAGAGCGACGTCGTTTAACGTGATACCTCTTAAACTCAGTGGGAAAAAAAAACCCCAAGGTTTCGAAACCGGTCACAGAAACCCTTTTTAACATTTTCCCCTTTTATGGTTTCCCCTTTCCCGGTTTTATTACCCACCCGTATTTTCATTAGAGTCCTCAATTTGCGTTTATTTCATTTGATACGAGATGTCTTGACAAATAGTATACAATAGTCCTTTTTTTTTTCGCCAAAAACAAATTGACCGGTGAGGTCATAGTATTCTTGAAATTTGTTGTCCTTAATTTCTCAATTAACTGCGATTTGAATTTCTGACCCCATCATTGTATTTTTTTTTAATCTCTTGTAATCATGAGTTATAACATTAAAATATTGACAAAGCCAACAATTCTTTGAACAAATTATTGTACATAAAATCATATAACACAATAATATTTACATATTTGTTGAATAAGATCACGACATTACTTACGTAATTTTTATTTATTATTATGTTCTTTCATAATTAATCACAAAAGTTATTTTTTTTCTTAAAAAAAAAATTTTGAAAGGTTAATCTTGAAACATTGTACTTTGTAATTTTTCTTCATATCGTCAATAAGAATTTCATGTCCTTTGCTAAACAAAAATCAAGTTAAGAGAACTTTTTAACCTTAAAATATAACTTTACAAAACGAGTTTTTATTATTTAGTTTATGTTATACTATGAAACTATTTATAAATTGTCATAATTAAAATAGTGTAATTTTGTTACTTATAACAAAAGAAATTAATTGTTTATATATATTTGACAATCAAAACTATGTTAAAGAACTTGAGTAATAAGGGTTTCAAATATCAGAAGCTATCAATATTATGTTTATTTAAGTCTAATAAACATTAAACACAAACATGAAAGACTCGGTAAAAATTTTCCCTCGGACCGTGCACATTTGGCGGTTTGAGTTTGACCACTCTTAACAACAGCAAGTAGCAACAGAAACAAATTTGAAAATTCTGAAACTAAGTTTTCTAAAGATCAATTACGTACTATGGATCCGCATTCACATCGGAGGCGACATCACCGATCAGATTTTGCAGATCAGCGGCTTACGGAACTCGCACGAGCTCCAAATAAGAGATTCAATATTAATACAACGAGGCTTGCCAAGATTTTGGCAACTGGTTTGATCATTCTTCCCATTCTTGTCATTCTCTCCTTGATCACTCGTCAACATCCGTCTGATCACACCGTTGGATTAGCCGACGCCAGAATCTTGGAAGCAAGAGTGGGACTAAATATCACCACTTGAAGATTACGTCAGGTAACAGCAGGGCTTCTCCAACAAGTGAGCAGACCAAAACAGCACGAGCTCCACCAAATGTTGCTTCAAAAACACGTAAGCAAAACTTTCTTCTTTATTCAGCCTTCTGAACTTTTTTTTCCTTAAATATATTTATTTTATTTATTCTATGAGCATGCCAATAGCAATACTGGAAACTAAATCCCCACCCTCCCAAAATTTTGTTGGCGGGATTTGCGAACATTTTTTACAACCTGAGAGATTTTACCCATTGAATCAATTGATACTCACAACCTACTGATTTATTCATAATGCATAGAGCTAATCATTTCTGTGATCTCATCTGTGAATTGTTCATTTCTTAGGTAGATATATACCAATTAATGCTTCTTGCATCTGCTTCTCTTGGTTTCATGATTTACAACTAGCTGTGGTAATTTTTAAGTTGAATGAATTCCTGGCCCCTTGCAGAATAATTTCTACCTATGGAGTCTGTTATTTAACTCTAATTTGATTTGCTAACTTGTTCATTTCTTCATATATAGGCTGAGTCCTTAATAACCCTAAAGCTACTGAGCTGCCTTCTTAAGGCAAACTTCTCGCAGGACTTATTGCTGCTGGAGGATTTGAAGAAGGTTCTTGTTTAAGTAGGTATTAGTCCTTTTTATATCTCCTTTACAAACTCATAAATTATGAAGCTCTTCACAAATACTGCGGACCTAAAACTCAATCCTACAACAAAACCCTGAAGAAAGTTAAGTCTAGCCACAGTAGTAGTGGTTCCGCAGGCACCGACTGTAAATACGTTGTTTGGGTAGCTTTCAGTGGCTTGGGAAACAAGGTTTTATCCGTAACTGCAGTACTTCTGTACGCTCTGCTAACAAACCGAGTTATGCTTATTGATCGAGGAGAGGACACTGTTGATCTTTTCTACGAGCCATTTCCAAAGACATCATGGATTCTACCCTTGGATTTTCTCATTACACAAAAGTTCAACGGCTTTAACATGAAATCTCCCGAGTGTCACGGAAAGCATCATTGCCTTCCTATCTATGTCTTCATCTTGATCATGAATATCAGCATCACGATAAGCTTTTTTTCTGTAATCAGGATCAAACTCTTTTTGAAAGAGTCTCCTGGTTAAAAATTAAAACAGATAATTATTTTGTGTCATCGCTCTTCTTGATCAAATCTTTCAAATAGGAACTTGGTAAATTATTTCTTGCGAAAGACACCGTTTTTCCACTATTTGGTTCGGTGTCTGATCCACCCAAAAAACCATGTATGGGGCCTAATCATAAGTTATTAACAAGCTTCCTTGGCGAAGGCAGATGAGAGGATTGGAATTCAAGTAAGAGTATTTGATACACGACCTGGTCCATTTAAATATGTGATGGATCAGATTCTAGACTGTACTCTAAAGCAGAAATTGCTGCCTGAAGTTGATAATGACGAATCTGCTATCAAGTCATCAGCAAAGCCTAAATTAAAGGCCGTTTTGGTTACCTCTTTAAATTCTAGATACTATGGAATTTTGAGGAACATGTACTGGGAATATTCAACTGTGACTGGTGATATGGTTACGGTTTACCAGCCAAGCCATGAAGAGTATCAACAGACAGAAAAATCATCTCACAACGGCAAGGCATTGGCTGAAATGTATCTCCTTGGTATAACTGATGTGTTAATTACGAGCTCATGGTCCACATTTGGCTAAATAGCTCAGGGTCATACAGGTTTGAGACCATGCTCTTTAAGGCTCAAAATGATACAACTCCGAATCCTGCCTGTCAAAAAGACGAGTCGATGGAGCCTTGCTTCCACACTCCTCCCTTTTATGACTGCAGAGGAAAGAGGGGAATTGATACAGGTAGCATGGTTCCCTATGTGACACATTGTAGGATATGACTTCGGGCCTTAAGGTGGTCAATAGGGACACATGGGAAGTACTGTGAGGATATGACTTAGGGCCTAATTAACTTCCCGCTGTCATTATAATCCCAATTACCACCAATATTCTAGCTATGTTATCCTGCTTCCAATTTTGATGTTAAATAGAATTACGTTTCCTCAGAGTCTCGGAGATCAATTCTAAACTTTTATTTCTTGTTTTCGGTTACCCTGTGCTTTTCTACTAGCTAGCTAATTTTGTAAACCGATCAACAGTATGCGTATAAGCTTCAGCAAGTTGAGGCCAACTTCTTATTATTTATTCTGCTACATGATATCACGATACCTGCTGCCGGTGAAAGCTCTCTCTGCCAATTCCCAGGAACAAAAACAAAATATATGTAGTTAACAGTATCCTGTACTCATGGTATAATACTACAATTGCATATAAATTTTCTTAAAATCTCAAAATGAAACTCATATCGAAACATTATTGTTTGGAAAATAATATCACAATTTTGACCAATTTATAAAAATGGATGAACTTAAAAACTTTTCATGTTTTTAGCCTAAAAAAGAGTATCATTTTGGACGTGGACGAATTACATCTAAGGCTTCATTTGTTATATCTTTTCAAATAAAGTTTATTGAAATATAATTTTTATTAGTAGAGTTTTTACAACAACAAAAAATTAGTTATTCAATTGTCTATGAGATCTTTTATTAAAAATTATAAATTTACTTTAATAGTCAAGTTTTTTAAAGTTATGTGATGAAAGGAATAAAATAAGATTATCACATAAATAAATGAGATATATTAATTTTTTAAAAATTTTTTAACCTCTACTTCTAAAAACTCAAAATTTAAACTGTAGAAAGGCAAAATAAATTGTTTAATCATTAAAAGCTTTACTAAAAAAAACAGCAACAAAAAGTCTTAAAAACAAGAAAAAAGTACTTATAGACATTAGATAAGCTATATCAAACTGACATTAAATGAGTCAAAATTAATAAAATATAAGGATTATGATTTGGTGCTGAGATGAATTTTTACTGAGCACTAAATCAATTGTTAAAATTATTTAATTTTTTTATTTATCTCGTCTAACAATCATTGATTCAATGCTCGATAAAAACTTAGCTCAGTATTGAATCATTATCCACAATATAAACTGTGGTTAATAGTCATGATTAGTATTTATTTAAGTACTTCTTTATCTATAAAGTTTTTGTTAAAAATAAATAGCTACACTTATGTAATTTGATAAAATAATCATAGAGGTTCCTTATTTTTTAAAAAGGGATATTATCAAATACCCCTTTAATATTTTCTAACATATCACTTTACCATCAAGATTTTTTGACAACTATATGTTTGCCACCTGATGTTTCAATTGTTATCATTTTACCATCAAATCGTTAAAAGTAACATAATATTTAACATGATTTTTTTTCAAAAGATTATTTTATCCTTTAAACTATTTTTAAGTATGTAGAAATGTGATTTTGTCATCTAAAATAAATTTTTTTCCAAAAATTAAAGATTTGGAAAATCAAATGTTTTAAGTGTTTAAACTTTTGAAAATAAATAAATATGTTAAAAAATAACGTTATTTCAATATTTATATTTATATCAATTTTAATAAATACAAATCCATTATTATGATAAATTTATGAAAGAGAAATAAAAATTATTTTATCTTAGTTTCTTGTTCTTTTAACATTTTTTTAGTTATTTAAATTAGTTTAATTAGTATATATCAATTCCAGTATTAAATTTAATAATCCTAAATAATTGTTTTATCTGATTGAAAAATTACCAAATTACTATATGTCACTTTCGTTTTATATGAAATCACCAATGCTGCTTAAATTTGTCAAATTAAAATACCTTAAATACCCCTATAATATAATCATTTTTTAATCAAGTTAACTATTTAGTAGTAAAATAATAACAATTGAAATTTCAGGTGGTAAAATGTAGTTGTTAGAAAACTTTGATGGAAAATGATATGTCAGAAAGTATTAGATGGGTATTTGATAATATCCTTTTTAGAAATGGTTTTACTGACTCCTTAATGTGTTGATAGAAACAGTTTCACAAACCTCTAAAGTTTGTATAAAAAGGGGCTGTAGGTGTCTTAAAATAAGTTTATATGATAATTTCTAATATTTACTAAATATATTTATCCATGAGATATTATCATTTTATTACCTAATTTTTCCTGACATATCACCTATCACTAAAGTTTTGTTGACAATTGATTTTTTTCCATCTGATGTTTCAATTTTTATTATTTACAACCAAACCATTAAAAAATAACAGAATTTATGGTAAAAGCCTATGTTATCCTAAACAATGTAAATACAATTTAATCCTAACAAATAAAAACTTAATTTTATATAAAGAGATAATACTTTTATCAATTAAATATTTTATATATCCAAAATAATCAATTGATAAAATCAAATATATTATAACACTTTTGGTTTAATACATTAAAATTCTTACCCCCAAGGGGCGTGGTCGGATTGGTAACAGCATGAAATTTGTAATAGCTGACTACCCGAGTTCGAGTCTTACTGGAGATAAGGGGAAAATCAAAATTATTTGGGTTTGGCCCACCCCCTTACATTTTAAGAAAAAAGAAAAAAAAATACATTGAAATTCTTGAAATACACTTGTGACATTAGCAATTTTTTAATGAAACTAACAGTTTAGTGGTAAAATGATAAAAATTAAAAGATAAAGTGAGAAAAAGTAATTATCAAAGTTTAGTAGTAAAGGATATGTCATAAAAAATAAAATGGTAAAATGATAATATCCCTTCATAAATTTTGTGTTTAAAAAATTTTTAGTTGGGTCATCTTTGTAAATTACTTATATATTTTGGCCATTTTCATCGAGTGGAGCTTTTACCACCTCTCTAAAATCCTTATAACATCCATTTTTCTATTTTATTTCCTAAAATACCCCATTTTAATTTATAATATACAAACCCATATATTAAAATTAACTATCTTTCCATAGTATTTTCAAAAATTTCTTTTAAGTTTTTATTTATAAAATATATACAAATATTAAAATCCTAAATTATTTTCGTCTTTTTATATAATTGCTATCTCCATAACTCTAAACTCTTATAATTTTTTAATTAAAATTTAAAATATAAATACAAATGATGAGATAGGGTGTGTGTGTGTAATAATCTGGTAAATCTTGTATTAAGTTTTTAATCGAATTTTCCATTCAGAAGACAAAATTTCTGCGTAAGTAATTTCAATTGAAAAGGGGGTTTATGGGGAAATTTGGAGGGTGTCAAAAGACCTACTCTTGTCATCAACATCACATAAAATCGGCTTAAAATTTGTTAGAAGCCCCGGTTGGAGCCCAGAATCAAACCCATCCAGGTACTTCATCGTGGTTAAACAACGTCGTTTTGGAGTCCGTCGAAGCTGCTAGTGGCGTCTTTTTGTCCGCCTACTGGTAGTGCTGCTCCTGCAGATAGATTAGTTTTAGAGAACTGAAGCAAACTCAGTGCAACAACAATAGAAGACAGCTACGATGTCATTTATGAAAGGAGATTTACTGATGAAAACTAGAAAGCTGGTCAAGGGCATGGCCAAGGCCGAGCCTGTGTGGCTCAAAGCCATGGAACAGTGAGTCTCTCTACAATCCCTAATTTCTTAATTAGGAAAAATATTTTATTTTTATTAGTCATTTTCTCTTAAATAAAGAAAAATATTTGACTTTTTAAAATTAGGGCTCCTCCTGCAACATTCCCACGTGCCGAAGGAAAAGTTCAGAAGATTAGGCTCCCAGAGGATGTCTACATAAAGAAGTTCTTTCAGAAGCATCCGGAATCGCTTTATCACGATGACATCCAGTAAGCATTCAGTTTCGACTTCCGTTTTTTTCCTTTTTTTGTTTTTCATATGACTATATGTGTGTGATATGGATTCATTTGTTGGAAAATTTGCCTAATCGAGTATTGTCTGGTGAAATGGTTATAGGGTAAACGGGTTCAATTTCTCTTGAGATATTTTTATGTGGCGGGTGTTTGATGTCTTGTTTCGTTCTAAATTGCACTTAATCATAGGCCTTTCTAATTTATATTAGAGCTGCCTGAGCTAGGTGCATAGAGAAAATCAGTTTTACTAGCAGATGCTATGCAACTGGGAAGATGGATCCACAGGTGAATGGCCTGCTATGCTACTTGCCTACTAATTCCATCACACATGTATGCCGTTCTCCTGCTGCAAAACCTTTATCATTATCAGAATTTGCGTATAAAATTGGGATTTATCTCATATTAAGGTCAGTTATAGTTGTAATGAGGGGTGGGAGTTTGGTGAGTAAAATTTTACAAAGTGTTTTGTTTTAGTATGCTTAGCTACTGCAAATAATCACTATTTTGTCTTGTTGCTGGATTCACACTCGTATAGTAGGTCACTTTGGTCCTATGTTGTGGCCTTGAGCGAGGGTGCGCAAAGGTAAAGCTGTCCAATCAGCAGCAGCTATAAGACTGCTGAGATGGATCTGTGGGCATGGCTAAGGTGCGACTTGCCAAATGGTTCATCTTACATTTTTATGTGATGCCATGCCAATATGTGTCTTATTTTATAGCCTAATCTTTAGATTGAATTTTTTTTTTAACCCTGCGAATGTCTGGCCATCACTTTTTCTTTCTTTTTTTTTTTCTTTTTTCTCCTCTCTCTCTCTCCCCCCTTCCCCTAAGTAGATTGTCAAAATCATAGGCAGTTTAACTTATACATCTGTGTAAGTTTGTTTCTTTTCACTTATGTACCGTGAATTCTCAAAGTTACTTTCTCTCCACATTCTTATTTTAGCTTCGTTTTAATGGCTTCTTCTGTTTGCCGCCAGTGAATTCATGTTTGTCATCTTTCAATGTTTGGGCTTGTTTAATTTTGAGAATAGATTTCAAAGATGACCGAACTAGTTTTTGCTTAACATTTGGTCAGGATAAATGGTTTCGAACCAGTTCCAGCCCGTTTATTTGCTCAGCGGGTGCTTGAGTTTAAAGAGCAAGGAGTTAATGAGGAGGAAGCTATGCAAGTGGCTGACGTATGTGTCCTGCATTCTGAATCCTGATTCTTCTTCTCTCCTCTTACCTTTCTCCTCAATCTAACTAGTAACTACAATTTGTATCTCTCGATTAATGGTTGGTTTATGTGGAGGATATTGCAAAAATGAAGGCTATTTTCTTTTCTTCACCATTATTACAATTGCTGTTATTTCTTTCTAGATGGAATATCGAGCAGAGAAGAAAATGAAAAAGAACGCATATTCTCGATTGAAGGAAATTGCTCATCTTCTGGGGAAGAGCCCTCCTCCTAACCCATATCCTAGTGCTATAAAGAAGATACAAGCAAAGGAGAGGAAGTATGTCCGTGACCGTTTCTATAATCCTAGCATTGTCAAAATGGTGCAAGTGATGAAAGAGGAGAGGGCAGCTGAAGCACAGGACAGAATGAGAGGGGGTGGCTGGTAAAGTTTTTCTGAAATGAGTTCTAATATAAGAGAGCCGTCGGAGCATCTACAATCACTGAATAATTTATAATGATTGATTTGGCTTTTCAACTGCCAGAGATCTTTTAGTGCTTCTTAGCTTAAATTTTTTGGTCAATTATCATTTGATGGCATTAAAATCAGATAATCAAATTTAATATTCTCATTTGTATACTATCTTTTACCAAAATACAATTCGGATACAAGAAGAATTACCTGTTAGAAATAATTATTTATCCCTAGGTGTTTAATGTCATGTACAAACTAATCTCACTGCACAGGCTGAAAGAAACCATTCGGACGCAAGATGACGATCCTTTTTATATTCTTTAAGAGTTGGTATGATCGCCAACTTAATCTGCAGATGGGCATGACATTAATTCAATTTAGTGATTATGAAGTGTGCCGCTAGGGGAGTACCTCTTGCATGACCTAGTAATTTGTCTCAGTATACAGTCAAAGAAGTCTGGTGCTTTTTGTTGTATGGATATGAGCACTGCCGTACTCTCTCCGATACTGTTGAGTTGGCTAATATTTAAAGAGCCAAAAGAAAAGGTCACCTAGCTTGCCGAAAGACTATAAAGAGAAAGCAGGGAATAAGAGCATTATCCCGAATTATCGATACACGTCTGGAGGGTACTGAACATAAAGAGCAAAGATGGAGATTACATCAACACTTTTACTGTTATATGTTGGGAAAGAAGTGGCAACGAATACGGAAAAATCAAACAAAAATAACACCGATTTATTCTTGCATCCACAATTTTGCTAACGTTAACTTCTTCTTCAAGATAAGAAGATCTTCGGCGGCTCCAAATGGGCAACTTTATCTTTGTGTACTAATCAACTCGTTTTTACACCTCAAGGTCCCCTAGTACACTGATAAAAACATGTTGCATATTTTGACATTTGACAAACATAAACTCTTCTGAGGTGTCCCAATTTTGTTGGTCTACAGCAATTCGAGCAACAATCTGGAATCCAATCCTTTCGCAGCTCTCCAGCCATGGAAGCTACAACTGCAGCATCGGGCATGATGACGGCAATAAACTTCCTTGCAACTTCGCCAACCCCACGAACGTTTGTCCCCACAACATCCTTATCATCGCGATGGCTTTCCAAACCCAAAAAACCAAACCTGCTCGTTGTTTATGCTCCAAGAGTTAATAATCTTCTCTCTTTCCTCACTCATTGCTCCACAAAACCAGACACCAACACGAACAATGAAACAGACCAAGATTCAACAATTGAGCATAACTCAAACTCAAAATCCAACCAGGGTAATGCACCATCAAGTTCAAATTCAGATGAAGCACTTGGCGCTTCTTTATCACCTTCAAATTCTTCTAGTTCTAGAGGATTGGTGCTTGATTTAGGTTCAACAAATTCATGGGACAGCGGTGAAATTGGTTCACCAGTGGTCAAAAGATTCCTCGGTGATGATGAAGAGAGATGGTACATGTGGTACCATGGCAATTCTGGTGAAAAGCCAGGTTCAGATTCTGTTGGTTTAGCAATTTCAAGCAATGGGATTCACTGGGAGAGAGGTAATGGGCCAGTTAGAACTTGCAATGATGTGGGTTTGGTCATGAATTGTGGCAAAGATTGGTGGGCATTTGATACTTTGAGCATTAGACCTAGTGAGGTTGCGATCATGTCCAGTAATAAAGTTAGAGCCTCAAGTGCTGTTTACTGGCTTTATTATACTGGTTACAGTAGTGAGAAAATGAATTTTTTAGATTATGATTCTTTGGAGTTCAATTTAGAGAACCCTGAAAGGTTTCAAGTTGGCAATTTGTTGAGTGGGTGAAATGGTTTAAAGCGGAAGATTAATAAGTCCTTGCCGGGTTTAGCAATAAGCCAGGATTGGAAGCATTGGGCAAGAATTGAAGGGGAACATCACAGTGGAGCATTGTTTGATG
>NW_006262274.1:24085606-24108929 GCF_000493195.1 Citrus x clementina | reverse complement strand
GGATGGAGGAGATTTCAAGACAACACCATGCTTAAGGCTGAGGTTGAAGCTGAGGATGGATGGGACAATAAGGGAATTGGGTCACCTTATTTAGTGCAAATGGATGGAGACAGTGATGAATGGAGGTTGTATTACAGAGGTATTGGAAATAGAGGGAGAACTGGGATTGGTTTAGCAGTTTCTGAAGGGAGCGATGTTAGAAAGTTCACAAGATGGACGGGTTTCAGTGTATAGGTTAATAGATTTGTTAATGCGTGCCATTTTCTTTTTCCGTCACTATCAGCCTAATCTCCATTTTGTTTGCTTAATTGGATGATTTACAGTCTATTGCTAATTTGCTAGGATTGATGTGGCTGAACTGAAGTCAGTGCTAAATTGAGGTTGGTCTTTGGTTTAATGTGGCCGTCCGATGCATGGTTGATCCTCATAAGCTTGTCATAATAAAAATTTCGACCAATTTCTTTGTAGATTATTATTATTATTTTTTATTATTATGATGATGATGATTATTTATGTGGTACAGTCATTAGCTGAATTCTCTATTCAGGCCGTCTGGTGATTCCCCTTCGGGCTAGTCTTTCCAACCTTTAGATTTGGGCGCATCGGTTTGCCCAATCGAAGGAGCCCAACTAAATGGCAAGGGATATAAGAAAAATAAGGCTAAGTCGCTAACCGGCACTCTTTCAATATCCTCATCAAACCCCCATCTTTGTAGTTATAACCTTTTATCACTGTTTAAAATTGTATGCAAGCCCAAATATAAAATCAATTAAACAATTTAAACTTTACCATATAGTTTCTTTTTGTAAAAATATTTCTCTTCACACTCACATCATAAACTCCATATTTCATGTACAATAATATAGATCAGAATTCATCATCATCAACATCATCATTATTGTTATTATTATTGTTATTGTTGTTGTTGTTGTTACTGTTACTATTACTATTATTATTATTATTATTATTATTATTATTATTATTATTATTATTATTATTATTGTCATTAATGTCGTAATATTATTAACCTTATTACTTTAATTATTATTAATTATCTTTATTATTATTTTTATTGAAATTATCATTACTAATCTATTATTTTAATTAATATTATTGTCATTATTATTATTTTCAATTGTTGTTGTTGTTGTTATTCAAATAATATTAGGAACAACAATTAATAAGGGTATTCTACTAACTCGTAACAGTTCAATCAAATTTTAAGATAAAGTAAACACATCAATGATAATACGGTTCATTCAGATTCCGATTCCTACAGCTCAAGTAAACAACTTATTTTGATTCCAATTTCTTATTCTAATTCGAGCTCATTTTGATTTCCTTTTAGTAAACTCACCATGTGTTTATATAGAGTCAATAAGAAACGTCAATTCCCTCAAATGACTCCTCCCCCACCCCTGAAACACATAACACATTATTAACTTTGTTCATGAAAAAAATAAAGAGAGAAACATTAGTAACTTAATTTCATTCATAGAAAAAAGCATACTTAATATCATTTGATGTTTTAACTAATATTCATGCTTAATATTCAAATATTTAGCTTGCATCAACTATGTACATGGAACATGAGTGTATTCACTAATTCTATAGAACTATTGAGATTAGATTGATGGTACGTTTACTAACTGATAATCAGAATAGACTAAATAACCTTATTATTTATTATAATAATTGTGATTATGTTTATTGTTATTCAAAATAATCATTGTTAATAATGATAATAACAATTAAAATAATAAATTTTAATAATAATATCAATAATAATGACAACAACAATGATAATATACTACAACAACTACTACTACTACTACTGCTGCTGCTGCTGCTGCTTCTACTACTACTACTACTAATAATAATAATAATAATAATAATAATAAAGGAATTATTTACAAATATTACAAAATTTATGTAGGGTCCAAAATGCAAAAGTGGACACACTAAATTAAAAGTAATTTGGAGATTATGAAAATTTAATAGAGGTGATATGAAGAGTTTAAGGAATGGAAACTTAATTCTCAACCCTCCATGAGAATCAAGTTTCTATTCCTTAATCATAAAACCATGTGAGCTCAACTTGTTTCATTCTTATTCTCTCTTTTACTTTAACAAATAAACACCATCGATTATTTTCATTTTAGATTTCAATTCCCTAATTTTACTAACAAACATACCCTAGTAGTAATTAAGTTTATGAAGAAATTGATTTGGGTGGGGAAGAAATTAGGTTGACTTCAAATTCTATATATATTCTTTTTGACCTTTTTAAATTTTGAAAGAGCCAACCAGATTAGATTAAATGATAGGGTCCATGTTTGATGCTTGTTGTCGCTCGCACGGCAAAATAATAATGAAAAAGAAAGCACATACAAGTTAAGAAAGAATTGACCCTTACACTGCTGAAACATTCTCTATGCATATAAAAATAAACGGCAATCCCTATCTTACATGCATGTAAGATAGGGATTGCCTAAATTACAAATCCACCAAGTTCATACAACTTTTGCGTGGTAACTTACAGATTGCTTCAATTTCGTTGGGAACATAAATACGCCAATTACAAACGAAATATGAGAGAGTATAAAGTACTAGTAGCCAGGCTCGCCATCTTTGGTGTTCATGCTTTTTGTACTATGAACATCTTATGGATAAGAAACTTCATGATTAATGCCTTTTTATAGCATGCAGGGAAATTTATGATTATTTTTGTCATAAAGTAGGTGAGTTCTAATAGCCATTAGACTTGCCTTAATAAGCAATCTTTTTTACCCCCTGGAAATGTACATAATCCGATGGGACAGAAGAATTTATTACTGACAATAGAAAAAAAAAGGAAAAAGAAAAATTTAAACCTAATTAAGAAAAGATGTAATGAGTTTTACTTTATTGAAGAACTTTTAGGGTTGATTTGGCGGATTTTTTTTTCTTTTCATTAATGTCCTGACTGAAGATTTTTACGATGGTCTTATAAATTGCAAATTAAAATTGAGAAAAATAAGAACAGGAGTAGTGTAACAAAATTACTACAAACATTTCTAATTTCTTAAAGTATCTTTTAAAATATATAAACTAAACAGACATTAATTTAAAATATAAAAACTAAACGAATATTTATTCTTTTTTTTGGGACAAAAATAAGATTTTAAGTGTTCCATGATATTATATCAAATACATCAACAATCATTACGGAAATGTACTCAACAAAAACTTAACTTATGTTTTGAAGTGGGAAAATGTCACTTTTGTAAATAAACATAGATATATGAAGAAGCTAGTACCATCTCATGATATGAGCTTTTTGAAGTTTACACTAATTCTATGAGTATATCTAATAATTACCAATAACATGCTTGTATTTTGACAATGCGAAAATGTAAAATGTTGATTGATAGAAGAAATTAGGTTTCTGAATAATAAAAGTTTTATTAGAAAAGTCCTAAATATTACGACTTTACCAAAATAAGCAAATCTAAAATATTATCTTATAATAAAATTCTCCTAATGTAAATAGAGAAAACAAAACATATAGTGCCTAAATATGATAAACTAAAAAAAGATAAAAATTAAAAAAAATATCATAAAAGGATTGAAATTTTTAACTCCACCGTAAGACAAAACTAACAAGTTATTTTGAGTTTAGTTCGTCTTGTCGTAAATTTTAAAATGATATATTATACGACCAAAACAAATACCTATAATTTAAGCTATGACATCCAAAAACATATCATGTTCATTCAACGTAACCATCTTACATCACATTTTAATTAGAAGAAATTTGTATTAAAAGACAATCCTAATCCGATCAATAGCGCGTGGTTAAATTATTTTGAATGGCGCGTAATTTTGTTACGTGGGGTCAAATTTGAAAGGGGAATGTACACTTTTCCCAAATGATTAAATAACGGGAAAGAAAGAAAGAAAGAAAGAAAGAAAGAAAGAAAGAATTTCACTGGAAGCTGATCGATCACTTAACGCGGGGGTTCAATAAATCATTGTAAATTCTGAACGAACTCTGGCCCAAAATTTACTTCTTTGAGTTGACATCTCTCGTCTGTCATTGATTTTGAAGTTTCGCCATTTGCTCGAAGACATAACTCTTTTGTCTTAACTGTGCTTCACCACCGCCATCCTTTCAAGTTTTGTTATATTTATTGTTTATTATTATACGTAAACTCCCCCGAATTCATTTTTTTTGGTTCTTATCGGATCGGTTGTGGAAATAAATTAACGCAAGCCATTGATTTTGAAGTTATTTAACTCGCCAACTGCAGTTATAGCTTTTATATGATGGGTGTATGTATGTCATATAAAAGGTCATAGGTAAATTTCACATTAGTTTTTATGGTTTGAATTAATTATCTGGTTAATTTTTATTTTTGTAAAAAAAAATTCACTCGAAACATTTTTTTTCCCATAATTATTAAATCTAATTTTTATATCATAAATAATATTTTTGAGAATATATATGCATGTCAAAACTCGACAAGTGCGATTAAATGTTTCAATAGATTTTACGGCACGTGTTTTCAAGAATGCTCTACTCTGATCTTAATTGATTTATATAGTCTTTTTGCTTAATCGAGACATCTCTCGTAGGGAACAAACAACGTGGATACAGCCAAACCACAAAATATATTATGAGAAATAATTGAATCTTGTCGAATCATAAATGACGACTTGAGTAAATGAGTTAATTAATGTGCAAACGGATCAAGATGATCGTTCTTCGACTTTTCTACTATCTTGCAGGAGATGAGCAAATTTCCCAACTGCCACCCAAATGGCAGAAATTACTCAAATAAATGTTAATTAGTTTTCTTTTAATGTAATTAATGTTAACAGTTAACAAAAACTATAATAATAATAATAATAATAACAATAGTTTGGAAATGCTGGTCGGTGAAGAAAAAGGCATGCGATTTTTTTTTTTTTTTTTTGTGAGAAAGAAAGGCATGCATTTTATTCTCACAATAACACCACGCCTGAAGCCTTATCTGTCAAATTAAATACGGTCGATTAATTTTGGTAATTAACATTCTTTAATTTTGTAAGTTGTTTAATTCAACCCGATGGAGACAATGAAGATACCTGCTGCATAATAATTAATCATGCCCCATGCCATTCAGCGTATTGGCAAGAACATTCAATTTTTGCTTACCCCACTTATCAATACTTGTGTACTGATTTTATTACCAATTCTGTTTACCTCTGCAACCACCAGATAAATTACTTTCACTCATCGTATTCCATTCGACTATATCTATTCTTATTCTAACATGACCAAAAAAAAAAAAAAATTGAAATTCTAAATTTATTATTCCCCAAAATAGAAGCATTTATTTTAAATGCAATTTTAGAAAATATGAAAATCTTTCATATTCAAAGATGATCAGAAGTTTTCCAATAAATAATAGTTCTAACTATCTGTAATCTTGTTTAAAAAAAATCCATATTGATCATATAAATATTAGTTCTTATCTCAGGCGGATAAATATTTACTTAAAACTCTTTCTGTAAAGAGTTACATTTCTGCATAGATTAAATTTTTTTTTTAAAAAAAAGTAAACGTATGGACTACATAACTTTTTGACCATGTATATATAATATGTAATATCGAAATTTCGATTATATACCATGCAGTGGTATGAATTTACTCTTGTTGCATATAAATATTTATTTAGACCCTACTATTTAAGTTAATTGTTTAACTAGTCTCTGTTGTTTTAAAGATTAGCCAATACGTCCCTGTTGTATATTTGTTTTCATTAAAATCCAGTCTACTTAATTATTCTCCATTTCACTTGTTCTATATCATACATAATTACTATTTTATGATTGAAACATTAAATCCAACAGCAATGAAAGTAACAACAATTGTCAAATTAAATATTTTATTTTATTTTTTATTTTTACAAGTAGCTCTAGATATTCCAAAATTTTATTCACAAATAATGTGATATTCATTAAGTGGTGTTAGATAACTAATTAATTCAATTGGAACTTATAAAAAGTTATTAACTACTTAATGAATAATAAATTACATGTTACATTACTTACGATAAATTTGTGAAATATCTATCATTACTCAAATTTCTACATCGAGCCGGCCAATTGCAAAAGTATTAGAGTCCCGTTGGCTCTTATTTGATAGGATTATAAATTTATGATTGGTAATATATGACACTAAACATAGCCAGACGGGTTGTTAAGTCCTGCAGCCAATAAGTAGAATACCAATAATTATATATACAAAATGCTATACAAATTAAACTTCTAATACAATCTGAAATGTGGTTAGCGGAAACCCTAAACCTTAAATAAAATACAATAATAAAAGTGCTAATCATAAATTCAATTGTCTTGGATTTCTTTTGGATGTATAAATATGTAAACATGTAATTGATTTTTATAGCTCATAAGCATCCGCAAGTTATAGAAAAAAATTTGAGGAGGAGGTTTTTTTTTTAAAAAAAATTAGATGTCTCAATATGCGAAAAAGAATATTTTTATTTTTTTGTTTGAAAATACTATTTATTTTAATTAAAAAAACATATCTTACCTATTATATCATTAACATTCTTTTTAGAAACTTTTATTTTTATATTTATGTTTTGGGTGGACAAAGCTCAAATAAACTTTTTAACATCTCCATAATTTAAATTTGAATGGCCAATTAAATAAAGCTACTTGAAAACTAGTCGTCTTTTTTTTTCGGAAGGTTAATATGTATTAACTTATCATTGTTTTCACACCATATATATTGAGAATACTTTTTGTTGAGCTCAAAAAAAAAAAATATTGACAAAAAAAAGCAAAAAATATACACTCCGTTTATGACTAATTAAAAAGGTAAAATGTAGTTAGTTATACTTCGATAGGGTTTGGTTTTTTTTAATTTGAAATTTGGAATAAACTTAAACTAGTCTGTTTCTAAATAGAGTTAAATGATTGAGTCTAAATGAATTGAGTCTAAACAACATATTTGTTTTTTTTCTCAATTCTTTAATAATAAGAATTGAGTTGCCTTTTTTTTCCTAGCTTAAAAGATTTGAAAACCATTACTTTTGCATTTGTACCCTTGTAAATTTTAAATATTAAATAAATAATAAATAAACATATCAACAAACATAAATACGATAGTATTTTATCATAACATAAATCATGTTCAAGTGAATACCACCCTTTGATATTCTAAATTGAAACATCTTAATCAATTTTATTGTACCTTATGATGTATTATATGAAAAAAAATATAAATTTAAGATTACTCCCCCATGAATTGATTGTCTTTAAATTTCCTTCTTTATTTTTAAAAACCTTAAGTTATCCCTATTTTTGTTTGAAAGGTAAGGGAAAATTGAGGGTAGGTTAATGATTTTTTTTTTATCTTCTTAAAAAAAGAGTAAATTGAGATTTTTAAAAATAATGGAGTAATTTGAAGACCAATTTACAAGATGATAATCCAAAATTTATCCTATAAAAAAATTCATGGAGATAAATCATAATGCTAATTAGTAAGTTTTATTTAGATATGAATGAAAATTAATTAATTAGATAGAGATATTTTTAACGATTGTCTTTTAATGTTCTTATTTAGACTTTTTTGATTAAGTAAAAAAGGAAAAAAAGAAAATTGGCTTAATAGTTTAGTCACCAAATATTTTTTATTAAATAAAAAAAATTAATGATTTAACTTATTAAAATTAAGTCTATTAAGTTAAAAAAAACAAAGCCCACTTACTCTTTGTTAGTACTTTTTTACTGCATTTATTAATTTTCTTTTATTTACTTCCTGAAAAAGTTTTGGATGCCCGTAAAACAATAGTCAGACTTTAATTCATTAACGGATCGTCTAACTTTATGAGAATTTATAATCGTCACAAATTCTCAACTGATTGCCCCCGGCTTTTAATTTAGCAATATTAATGTTCTGACCTTTTTTTTTATATATATTTATTCTTAGGGGTCCAGCTATGTTATCCATGGTGTTTGATACCCCATTTTTTTGTCTTTTTCAAATCCACCTTTAGATTCAACCCAAAAGTTGTACAACGGCTTGATACATTTGTTGGGTTATTAACATTAAATGCCCTTGTTGTTTATACAAAATAAGAAAAATTAAAAGTTTTTAAATTTTAACATGTAAGTCCATAATATTTTAAATTTTGTTAGAATATTGAACTAGATTTTCAATTAAATGACTTATTCTTACATTTATTAATATTTATTTAAATTAATAATTCTCTTATTAATTAATTTAATATATAGCTAAACATTTTTTTACTAACCATAATTGACGATATATATATATATTAATTTAACAAAATGGTAGCCAATTTCCTCCCATTTGAGAGACATTATACCTTTTTGTTTTCTCTATCGCAAGAGATTTTACTATCTCAAATGGATGAAATGCACAAAATATGAAAATGAATTTAATTTCATATTATATATAATTAATGTTTTATTATTTTCTTGTAACATAATATTTATTTAACATACTATAAATTATTTGATCATGTAGAAAAATATATTAATTTACTAAAAATAATAATAAAGCGTTAGTTTATCAATTCGTAAAATCATTAGTTTATCAATTCATAAAATCATTTTTGTTCATTTGAACAAGAATTTTGTATTTTTGTCCTTAAATAAAAAGAGTAAATTTAATTACACACTTAACTAAATTAACTAAATTGGCTTTTGTTATTCCACTCCAACATTTTAAATAGTCATTAGCACACATTTAAAATATTTCATTTAATTTCAGTAAAGAAGGGTAAAAAAATAAATCTAAACAATTACTCTATTTGAAAATAATTTAAATATTTCTTTATTAATTTTTGTAATAAAGAAATAAAGAAATAAGAATTTTTATGTAAAACACATTAGTTAATTTTTCATATTATAAAATGCATAGTGATTTATAATAAAAATTAAATATGCATGTTTACCCTTACAATATATATATGCCTCCTGATTACATTCTTGTTGGATTAATGGCTAAGTGCTGGAAAACAGAACCACGGTCATGACTAATTTTTTATTTTTTAGTTTGGTAGTGAAATGGATTTTTTTTTCCTTCAATTCTAACAATTTATGCATTCTCTTCTCTACATATATTGCAATTTACAATAAAAAAAGAAAAAAAACTTATATTGTCCAAATTGACAAGTTTATGATGTCAGAGTATTGTATTCATGTCGGCATCTTTGAAAAGTGCTTCTGAAATAGATTGTGGCTTCCAAAAACATCATTATAATTGAAAATTTTTAGGTACAGGACTAACGTGTGAAATATAAAAGTCTTTAGTTTTTTTGTTCTTTAAACAAATAAATGGACTCTATTGCAATTAACCTTGAAAAAGACAAAAAAAAAAGGGGGTACGAAACCCATGTGGCAACGTAGTTTTGGCCTTATTCTTAGGCCAAGCGATTAATTTCATTTCACACTACTGCTACTTTATAAGCTTATCAGAATCATATTCAATCTGCACAAAATTTTAGGTGAGCTCAATTTTACGTATAGACATCATTTCTATCTCTTTTTAACATTAATTTGTAGTAACTTAAACATTTAGTACTGAAGTCTCAACTCCGGAGCATAATATTGTGAACAAATTCAGTTCTTTTTTTGTCAAAATTTTGTAACATTTTTTTTTTTGGGTCGAAGTAATATTTTGTTGATTGATAAATGCATTAAGGACCTGTACATTTATCCACAATACATATAAAAGTAACTAAAAAAAAAGGTAAAAAAAGATAGTTGGCCCCCGTAAGATTTGAGGAAACAGTGCAGATCACTTTATTTTCAATAAAAGGCACCAAAACTCTTTTTGATTATGATAGCCCTTGCCTCTATTAACTAACAAAAAATTAACTCTGATATTTCTAAAAATAGAAATATTATGTTAAAATAAACGTAATAATATATATTTTAAAATAATTTCAATATTCTACAATCTATTAGACATATTTTATTATATTAAAGTAAATTTTATAATGAGTAGAAACATAATATTAAAATAAATATATAAAATTAAATTATTTTGAATATTATATAAAATAATTTTAATGTTATTAACAATTTAGATATTTTTATTAATTGTAAAAGCTATTTAACCAAAAGATTTATTTAAAATCTTTATAACAAATACAAGTGTATTACTAAAATAACTAAAATAATTATATTTTTTAAATTATTTTAAATATTAAAGTATTTTAATATTATTGGTCTACTAAACATATAAAATTATAAAATAATTAATTATTTTAATTATTAAAAATTTTAAAGTTAGTTTTTTTTAATTACTATATTCAAATGGTATTCTATTGAAAAAATGAGAGTCTTAGTGTCTTTTATTAAAAATTTATAGTTCTCTATAACTATTTCTTCAAACCGTAGGGGACGTAGCTATCATTTCCTTTAAAAAATTGTAAAAGATCATGGTCTGGCATCTAAGAGCAGTAATATCCTTATGTTTTTCTTTTCCTCTCACGCTTTGTAATTAATAAACATGATGCGCCTAATTTCACTAGAAAAAATTAACATCATGAATGCTTATGAATAATCAATTTGCAGTAACCTAAATCAGAGATATTGAACCTAGCTACTTAAATTATTATTACTTTTTTAAATGCACTTAGATTTTTAGATAGAATTAAAACGTAGTAAAAAGACAGTGAACCCCCTAACGTTTGGAAAAAAAATGACATAAAATTCTTTAATGTTTCAAAAAAGACATATAACCCCCAAATGTAATTTAATAGTAAATTTATTTTTAATTTACAATTACTATTATATCCCTATAATAAATAATTCAATATATTAGTTTAAAACATATCATTGATAACGTGTATAATGAAATTAATAACTTTTTATTTAAAACTTAAAATTGAGTTGTAATTACCTTTTGTCCAAATTATCCACTCTAAATTATGACTATACCCTTCCCAATGATAGGATGATTAAAAATGATAAACAATAGGTGAAATTAAAATTAAATTTATCAATCGCATGGACCAAATTATAAATTATTACATCAATATTTTCAATATGAAAAAAAATTACACAATAATTTTTTATGAAATCCGAATAGTTTTTAATTCAATTAAAATTGAATAGATATAAAAAAAAAATATTGCTTTCTTTTAAGGGACAGTGCCACTTGAATTTCATTTTTTGCCCATATTATTATTATTATTTTTTTTGTCATTGATTCTCTTACAATCATCATAATATTTGGTTATCTCTTCTTTTTCAAGTGAAGGGTTCCTTCACTTTAAAAAAATGCGGACTAAATTATAATAGAAAAACAAGACAAATTTCAATATGCTAAATGACCAAAAAAAAAAAAAAACATGATATTGACGTGTGTATTTTTATTACTTTTAGTTATATCTTGAATATAATAAAAGCTTCCTCATTAGAGAATTGCTCAATATCAATTTATTAAAAATATTCATAACTAAAATTATGAAAACCAACTTTTTCCATTACAAAATAAGAATATTCCACTTTCTTTTATTCAGAAAATTTACCTTGCAATTAAAATGGGTGGAGAGAGGGGAATTAATAACTTCACCTGTTAATTCTCAAATAAAGATAAGGCATTGGTTAAGTTGGATGGCTCTACGGTAGAGCACTGATGAGGACTATCAGATCATAACAATAAGTACATATTTAATTTTTAGCTCTATGATTGTGCAGTCATCATCAATACTTCACCGTGTAGCCGCTCCAACTTATCTGAACCCTAAATATAAACTTGTTATCTCCTTTGAATTAACTTAATGTAATTTGTTCGGATCATTCTTAATATAAAACTCGTAAATTTAATACAAAATTTGTAAATTGGCATTCACCATATAAAACATAAGTCTCAAAAATGAAATATACGACTTGTAAATAGAAGGTAAAATAAGTAAATTAATGTAAAATTGATAAATTAATGTATTTCTGGTAAATAAAAAAACTTACAAATATAATATAAAACTAGTAAATTAATATTTAGTGCAAAAATAAAATATAAAATATAGAAATAAAACATAAGATTTGTAAATGTAAGATAAAATAAATAAATTAACATAAAATCGATAAATTGATGTATTACTGGTAAGCAAACAAAATTTACAAATAAAACATAAAAATAGTGAATCACCAATAAGCGCAAAATAAAACATAAATTTTAGAAATGGAACATAAGAGTTGTAAATAAAAGTTAAAACAAGTAAATTAATGTAAAACAAGTAAATTGATGTATTACATGTAAACAAACAAAAACTTACAAATAGTAGGTGTAAAATAAACACAAAATTTAGAAATGGAATATCAGACTTACAAATAAAAGGTAAAACAAATAAATTAATATGAAAGTTATAGAAGAAATTAAAACAAATTAGAAATTTAAAATAAAACTCATTATAATATTGATTATCTTTATATATTTACTGATTTTTGTATTGAAATTGAATAATCTTAGTTTTGAGTTATGTAATACATTTATAGGGATGGCAAAATCCTTTGCAGTTTGGAGCCCTATAAGGCTCCACCCAAATGAGGTGAATTTTGAAAAAAATTTTAGGGAATAGAATGGAAAATGGGGGAAAAATATTTCCCAAATCCTTAATGGGGTGGGGTTTGATTTTGCATTCCTCACCTCACCACATTCCAATCCCCATTATGCATGAATTTTTTTTAAATTTTTATTCAATAATTTTTGTTTTATCAATTACATTATTGGTTAATAAGTTTTCTTTTTATTTTTACCTAATATAAATAAATATAACTAAAAGAAAACCCTACATTATAATTTTTATTCAACTCTAAAACATTGTTATATTTTCTTTTCTCTCTTAAGATGTTGCTCTCTTCAAACATTTTTTATCTTTAATATCATTTCAAGATATTTTGTCAACCTTTTAGATATTTTTTTAAAATAATTTAAATACTTTATAATATGATAATGATTTTATTTAAATCTCTAGTTTTTAACTTATTGAAATCATTTATCCATACTTACTATAAAATAAGTAAATGGGAAATGAGGTGGGGATGGAGAAATCATTCTCCACATAGGGATTTCCCATCTCCACCACACTAAAGTTATTGGAGATGATGTGGGAAATGGAGATGAAAATTTTAATGGGGTGGGGAATGTGGTAGGCCTTCCTACCCCTACCTCACCTCATTGCCATCACTATACATTTGATGTTTTATAAAGAACAAAATTTATTTTTAAAATCAGATTTTAAAAGCTATTCTCTTAATGTTTTTTAAAGTTGTTGTAAGGTGTGTGGTTTTGTATACATCTCCTCAACAACTACCCTTAATAGTCTCCAAGTATAAATAAGGAGCAAATTTTAAAACTATATGGAATATGTATAAAACTCAAAATTAGATATAATTTCATTGATATATCATATGTGTATCTAGTAATGTAAGAATATCTTTTTATTTTGTCTTGGCTTAATCCACATCAAAATAAATAATTTCGCTTAATTAACTTCTGTAGTAAACAAAAGATAAATAATTTCACTTAATTAACTTGTATAGAAAAAAAATACTATTATAGAAAATGAAAAAAAAATTATAAATGTCCTAAAATGAATGTAGAAAAATTTATGGTTAAATCAATTCAATGAAACTTATTACACTTGTTTTCAGTGCATTTTTATCTGTTTTCAATTGATGAGTGATTTTTTTTCTTTGTTTAATTAAAGTAAATGAATAAACTATTTTTCATTAAAATTATGTAAGAACCATGCTAATTGCTTTGATAATTAATTTACTTGTTTGACCTTTTATTTACTAGTTGCAAGTTTAATTTATAAAATATATGTTTATCATGTTATTAGTACCATAATTTTAATTACAACATTATAGAATTTTTGAATTCATATTAATTCACTTTGAAATATTCAAATAAATTTATTTAGATTTTATCAAAAAGGTAAATGTTCGTTTAGTCCTTATATTTTAACTTCAATGCCTATTTAGTCTCTATATTTAAAAAAATATCTCAAGATACCCCTAATATTTAATACGTTGCACTACTCTTACTCTTATGTTTTCTTTGCTTTTATAATAATACCCTTCCAACAGTATTTTTTTACATTAATTTTTTAATTTATAAAAAAATGAATTAGCAAATCAAATCAACTAGTAATTATTTATTAGCAATTTAAGAAATAAATATTGGTATGAAACAACTAGTCTTTTCCATACCCTTATGACAATCTTGCTAATTATTATTTATAAATTAATTAATACAAGCCAATTTAAAGCAATGTTTAATACCCTCACAACAATCTTAATAATATTTTTTTTGTAAAAAAATAATTTACCAAATTAATCATAAAAGTAAAATAATAACAACTAATTTTTATTTTACTTTTAAGGCTAATTTGATAAATTCACATTTTTTTTTCATTAATACATTCAAGAATATTTTTTGCAATGATATTATTGTAAAAGCAAAGATAAAGTAAGGATAAAATTATAATATAATTACTAACAAAGATGTTTTAATGTATTTTTCAAAATATAAGAACTAAATATGTACGGGCTACACAAACTTTTACTTTTATCAAAATATTGAACTTGTAAAATCTTATAATATATTTAGATGACTTTAGGGAATCGGTTTAGTAAAAATACTAATTTTCAAGCGTTTTGACTTACAAAAACAAACAGCTCAGTGCTAATAATCAGAAGTAAATATAAATTGATTAAATTTCCCAAGTGGGTAGCAAGAGTAACGGCGCGTTGGTTCATGAAACTTTGGTACGTAGGAGGTAGGACCTCATCATATTTATCACCACCGATAAGTAATGACCAATCAAAATAAATCTTGCTCTATATATAGCTAGGGCTACTCTCTCGTTTAATTATTAAAAAGTCGTCGTTCTGATCTTACTTCTTTAATTCCAGTGCTCTCTCTAGAACCATTCGTTGCATAATTTTTACATATTTTGACTCGGGAAAAATGGGGAGGTCTCCATGTTGTGAGAAGGTGGGTTTGAAGAAAGGGCCATGGACTCCTGAAGAGGACCAGAAACTCTTGGCTTTCATTGAACAACATGGCCATGGAAGCTGGCGAGCCTTGCCTGCAAAAGCTGGTGATATGATTAGCTTTCATAACGAAGAATATTTGTCATTATACCTTGCGATTATTTTTACTCATTTTTTTTTCCTTTGGGGGGTGGTGTTGGGGGTGTTTGCACTTGCAGGGCTTCAGAGATGCGGAAAGAGCTGTAGATTGAGGTGGATAAATTACCTAAGACCTGATATCAAGAGAGGAAAGTTCAGTTTGCAGGAAGAACAAACCATAATTCAACTTCACGCTCTTCTCGGAAACCGGTCAACTTAATTTTTGATCTCTTTTAATTAACATATAAGAATTGTAAATGTTGCTTTTTCTTGCTTTCTAGAGCTAGCTTCTTAACAAATGAAAAATAATTAAAGAAATATTAATGCTAAGCAAGTGATAGAGCTAATGACTAGGGGTACATGTCCGAAGGGTGCTTCAAGTACGTACACTTTAATTAATTTCTGGTTTTGCTAGCTCGGTTATTCCTAGCTAGACTGATTTGATTTGTCATTATATTATTTTTGCACTTATAATTTAGCAGCATTATGGACATTAATTTAAATTGCTAATATATAATAAAATGAATGTCATTGATCAGGTGGTCGGCAATAGCAGCTCACTTGCCAAAACGAACTGATAATGAGATCAAGAACTACTGGAACACACATCTTAAGAAAAGACTGACAAAGATGGGTATTGATCCTGTGACCCATAAGCCCAAAACCAACCCTCTTGGCCAGCCTAAGGACACCGCTAATCTTAGCCACATGGCTCAGTGGGAGAGCGCTCGGCTCGAAGCTGAAGCAAGACTTGTCAGAGAATCAAAACTAGTTTCTAAACCTCCTCCTGCTAATCATCCTCACGATCATCAGCTTGGCCTTGGCTCCAGCAAAGCCGCCGCTCCGGCGGGTAGACCCCAGTGCCTTGACGTGCTGAAAGCTTGGCAAGGGGTAGTTTCCGGGATGTTTGGGGCAGCCTGCAGGGACAATAATCTTGAGTCTCCAACATCAACTTTGAACTTCAACGAACATGTATTACTAAGTGGACCACCAGCCGTTGGATTATTTAGTGACAACTTAGTGGGAAATTCAATTCCATGCTTTGAGAAATCGGGCCAAATAATTGAAGGAACGAAGGACAATTTGGACAATTCATCAATGCCGATAGGGTTGCATGAAATGACTTACGCTACGGATGGTTCTGTTGCCACATGGTTTCAAGATTCGTTTAGGACAGCTGAGAATATTATGGAGGGCTTATCATCGGATCTGATGATTTGTGATTCTGTTGATAACGATCACAATTCGTCAATAATTATTAATGCAGCAGAGAGCTCTACTGGAAATGTTGGCGGCAACTTTGATCAAGAGAACAAGAATTTTTGGAACGGTCTGATGAATCTGGTTAGCGCTTCAACGACTTGGTCGCCAGTGTTTTAGAAGTACCGTTGAAAAATCGTTCAAGAGTAGGTAGGTATTGTCAGTTAGTAGACTGATTATAAGAATCTTCGTTCATGCTGGTGTAACGGGCAACTTTGGAATAAAAAATTTTCCCAATTTTTAAGCATCAACCAATCACCAAAAGTTGTTGGTATCCGTTTTAGGGATTTAGATTTGTGCTTACCTTTTTATAGGATTGTGACTGAGAAATTTTCTAAAATTACACGTACTTGTCCATTCATTTTAAGTCTTTAGGTTAAAAGCTTATCAACGGTCAAGATCTATTAATGGATTAAATGATATTAATCTTTAAATAATAATATAGCTACAAACTCTTATACAAATTTATTTTGTACAAACTGATATGACATGATAAAATTAAATTGTTTTCTCTTTCAATTTTTTTTAATTCTTTCTTGCCCCATCAAATTTATCTTTCTCTTAGTTTTTACTATGATATCATCAATTTTGCCTAATATTATCATTTAGAATTTATACTATTGAGATTTGACTAAAAAAATTCTAATACATTTAAAGTGGCACAGAAACTTTTATTTTTTATTTTTACATGATGGGTATTGACACTTTTATTTTGTTTAGATTACAATAGGGCTCAATTTGTTAATTTTTAAACAATTTTATTTGTTAAATGCAATATTTAATTCATGTATCATGATAAATTTTGATAATGGAAGGAGATGAGGGAGAGAGAGTAAGGTCAATAATATTATATTTTTACAATAAAATTTTTAATTCAAAAAATTGTGTAGTGTAAAATTTAGTAGGTTCAAATAACCTCACCCTTAAATTAATTATCAGACTTATGTAGAAATAAATAAAATTAGTTAATTTAATTTGTGTATTAAAATTTTTTATATCTTTACTTTTCAACCCTTTTTTTTTTGGTCGATATTTCAATACTAGGAATTGATTGTGGCATTAAAAATTTACAAGAAACTTAAATGGTAAAAACACCTTTTACTAGCAAGAGACTAAAAGTATCGCTCTCCCTGTGATTATAAAGAAAATTTAGCGATGATATGGTCAATTAATGTAAGCCTACAAAAATAAGACCAATGACATGCATATACAATTTTCAACAAATAAGGTAAAAGATAAATATTATAACTATTCTTTTTTCTTTTTCTTTTTTTGGATGTAGAAAGTCTAATTTAATGGCAATCAAAGAGCATACTTATAAGAATAGTTTTATTAAAAAAAAAAAGATAAAATAAAAAAGTATATAAAAAAAAATAGCATATATACCTTCTATACGAAGTGAAGTTGTGTTCTCACGTATCGTGGATCCAATCGGAAAGTATCCAAAATATGCATGCAAAAAATATAAAGAATTGAAGGTGAAGGGACATCTATGAAAAATGATATTTGACCAGCAATAAAATATTATTATGATAAAGAAGATAGTTCTGTAACATAAATAATGCTGTATTTTGTGTGCTATAATGATAATGAAGTTATAAACAGTATCGCATTTTTTTTATTTTGATGGTGTTAAAATATTAATATTCTACACACACACACACACACACACACAACCACGTTACAATCAGGAGCATTCTGCTGGTGCTGGAGGCTGTAAAATAAAACGGCAACGTCAAATAATTAGTGAAAACAACAGTTGCTGCCATCCTCTGTGGTCCTCTGATGGAAACATCAATCATCCAATTGAACGACTAAAAGCGGCACCACAGCTGTGCACCCAGCCATTCGATCTTTCATTATAATTAAATCTAATGATTAGATACAATTATAATATGATACTGTAGTTGCACCATAATTGAATCCTCAATTAAATGATTAATTGATAAAGCCTGTCCGGTCTAGAAGTTCAATTAATTGATATGGACCTCATCGTGTCAGTTGCTTCTCTCTCATCTGTCTGTTCCCATTCAATGCAAGCTCCGGGCCTCCGGCCGAATCAAAGAAACCCAACGACCCAGCTAGCTAGCTGGAAGAATGCTGGATTGTGCTGCCGCCACAAATATTGAAGCTAACACACGGTATATTTACATATATTTTTGCTAGGCAAATTCTAAATTATAATAATTGTAACATATATTTTTTTATGTGAACTATATAAATTATAGATCTTATAATTTTATGTAGTTCACATGAGGGATGTATGTTATAATTATTGTAATTTAGAGGCTCATTTTTTGCTAACCTATTACCTATTGTGAATTGTAAATATATGTATATATTGATTTTGGGTCCTTCTATCTTATATGCATGTAAGATACATTTCTCTCATATGAATAGTGAACTTGAAGGACCCTTGTAATTATTATATATTATTATTATTATAGGGTGATGTGGAGTGGAATTGAAACTCTAGTTCTCAAATAAAGTGAGTTAGGTTTGTTTGTTTTTGTCTTGAGAGCTCATTTTTCCTTGGTTCCTTTTTTTTTCTTTTCTTTTCCCTGATCTTGTTTCAGGAATCAGTATCAGATCTATCTGTTGTTTCGCTGTAACTATTTTAGAATTAAAAGTAAATCTTTGCTTAATATAATTTTAAAACTCAAACAAATCTATAAAAAAAGAGAGAGAGAATAATTAATTAAATTTAAATTTCAACGCAAATAGATATAGATCAAGGACTTTATGAGTAATTTTTTTGAAAAAAAAAATATAGGAATTAATTGAATAGGGGTGGGGCTATTTTACATCCACTAAATTCATTTCTACATGGCTCTTTTAAAAAATTTAATAATTATTAAATTAAAATTTTAAAATCTCAAAATTGCTTGTTAGTTTGTTTCCTTCTGTATCTCACAGTGTTTATTCTCTCTTTACATCACTTCTTGCAAATTAAAAACTCGCAGTTTCACTCTCTTTGGTCATGGATTCTTTTTCTTCTTAAATTCCACAACATCTTCTTTGTGGCATTTGTTCATTTCATTTTCAAATTGGTACAAATATTTTATAAATTTACACAAATTTATAGGAAAATAAAAAAACTTTTACTTTCATGGTTACTTAAAAAGTTTTTTTATAATCGTTTTGAATGTGTTTCGTTTCTCAAAATTGAAGAAAGAGTAGTCATTAGTATCAATAATGATAAAGCTACAAATAATTTTATACAAACCGATATGGTATAAAGAGATTAGCTTAAAAGTGATAATAATTATGCTGAGTAATGATACAACCACAAATTCTTGTACAAACTTATCTTGTACAAACTGATGTGGCATTAATTCATTGGTTGAATGGAAATATAAAATAATAAAAACAAATCATGTGGACCAAGAGATATTTAATTCAATCAATGAATTAACGCCACATCAGTTTGTACAAAATAAGTTTGTACAAGAGTTTGTGGCTATATCATTACTCAATTATGCTTTCCAATTATGTGTACCTATGGTGATTTTACTTTTATGCAATCAATTTTTTATGTCACATTAATTTATACACATTTTTTGTACAAGGTGATTATTCCTCTATTATTATTAAGCCCCTGGACCCTGGTTGAAGAGCTTTTGCATGCAGCAGTGAGGCAGATGATTTGTTGGGTCTGACAAATCATGATCTTAAATTTCTAACCGAAGCTTGCAAACCCCTTCGACCCAAAGAGCCCTAGTTCTGAAGCTGCCGGTGAGCCACTAAACCTTGATCTGATGTCAATTGTAGCTTATAGCAAAATTGATTTTGATTATTTTAAAAATAAAAATTAATAGTATAATAAATATGATTTTTAAATAATAATTTTGATAAAAGAATACATATATTATAAATTCTTCATTATATGAGCACGAGATAAAATTCATCAAGCATTTATACCACAAAGTCACAAACAAGTGTTTATCAAACATCTAATGTTGTTGCTTATATTATCAGATATGGTCTAACTGTTTCTATTATAGTAGCGGTATACATCTCACATTTTTTTAAAAAAAAATTATCTAAAATAATGTAACATTCATCAATTAAATGATAAAATAATATAATTAATTCATTTAAATTTTATAAAAAAATTACTTACTATTCAATAAATGACATACCTTCTAAGATTATATTTGTAATAAAAAAATTTAAAATATTTATCATTACTCTTCTACTTGCGTCTCCAACTAGAATCTAGATCCAGAATGAATGCCATGAGAATGCAACGATTAAAAAAAAAAAAAATCAAAGATCGTACTTGAATCAGTTTACAAATTGGAGTGGTCTTAAATGTTAGTGAAATCTAGACTACTTATATGATATACTCTATTGTTCGAAAAATTCAACAAAACTAGAGCCTACTTTACTAGCTGGCTAGCTAACCAAGTGAAGTTACAGCTGCCCCCAAGAGTGTGGTCGGGTTGGTTGTAGTGCACCTGTATCCTCTACAAAAATTTGGGTTTGATTCTTGGAAGTGGTAAGGGGGGTAAAAATTGTATTTAGGCTTACCCAACCCCCTTACCTTTAAAAAAAAAAGTGAGGGTATAATTTATTTAATATGTAGAATTAATCACTCTCCCCTTTATTGGAAAATTGTTTGCTCAACGGTTGACTTTAGTTCTCTGAACAAAATTTATAACATATACTGATATACTTGTCCGGCTAAAGATTATGAATTACTACAGTGCATATATGGTGCATTTATCTATTATTAATCAGAATTTACTAGAATTGAAACGCACTAGAATAAAAATAAGTTAGAATCGAAATTGGGAATGAAAATTAGAATTATTTATTTATTTTAACTATAGGAATTGGAATCACAATGAACTGTATAGCCATTGATGTATTTATTTTATCTTAAAATTAGAATAGATTGTTGCAAGTTATTAAATTGACCTTAGTTGACTATTGTCATTATTTATTATAATAATTGTGATTATTATTATTATTACTACTAAAGATAATTATTTTTAATAATAATTATTATTATTATAGTAAATTGATAATTATTTTTAATAATAATAATAATTTGGTAATAGTAATAATAATACTTATATGAAAGTCGGACCATAAATTTTTCTTACAGATTTCTACGGAACTTATTTGCTGAAAAGTTGTCAGACACGGGGTCGTGGGGTTACCCAAAGTAGCTAAGTTACAAACTATATACAGGGTAGTACTCTAAAGTAGAGGGTATGCAATTATGGCAAAGCTCACGTTACATATAATGTAACAAACAACCAATGAATATAGGCTATTGATTTTGATATTCCTTAAATTCAATGGATAAAAATAATTTTAACATAAAATAAAGTACATGTGAAATAGATATTTACAGAAAATTTTATTTCTAATCATATGTTTACTTATTTTTTCAAATAAGTCCTCATTGATTTTTTATAATTAAATGATTTTTTCATCCATCTTTTCTACATTTATTTTTAAAACTTTATAAAGTTTTTACAACATTTTTGTAAAGATTTAAATGATTATTATATTCATAAAGATCCACAAATTTTGAATATATTTTTGCACTTACATTTATAATTTCTTGTCTCTCTTGAGACATAAACTAAATTTTTTTCGAACACACACACACACACATTCAATCTATTTTCCTTCTTAAATACATATCATCAATGCCATCACACAGATTTTGTAATCTAAATTTAGCATCATGAATTATAAGAGATATTATATGTAGTATCATGAATTATAAGAGATATTATATGTAATAAATATCTTATAAATCTAATGAATTATTAGAAAGATGGTACAATGAATAAATTACCAAAACCTCTAATAAAAATATTCCAATTCTTTGATCTTATCAATAATTCAAACATGTGGAGAAATAATCAATTAAATTGAATGTCACTATATTTATTAAATAAATTAGAAAATCTAAATTTATCTATAAATGATATAGAAATGGTAAACAAAATATTAGAAATTAATAATTTCAATGAAGGAATATAAAATAAATTAAAAAGTTAAGAGATCAAGTGATCAACTAAGTAAAGAATTTAATAAAGTTAAACAATTCATAAAAGACTTCAACATTAAAAATCATGATATATTAAACCAAGAGATTATTAATATAATGAATAAAAACTCAATAGATATTAAATTAAACAAGTTAAAGGTTCAATTAAATAAAATAGAAAAAATTGTTGAGCAGTTTGATACTAACTTTGTTATAAATATAAATGAAGAACTTCAAAAAAATTGAAATATTGCAACTTGGGTGTAAACAACCTGGGGTATAATGTAAAATATTAAAACTTATTGACCTTTTTAATAATTATTATCTTTTCTGAGGGTTTAAAAATTTATAGCTGTACCATACAACTAATGTAACATAAGCTTTGCCTGCAATTATAGGTGAGCTTTCTAATTATATTAAAATCAAGAATGAGATAAAAAAAAAATTAGATTTCATCATGTGCTGTATTAAAATTTATGTTTTTTTTAATTATTTCTTAAATTAGGAGTTCACTTAATATATATATATATATATATATATATATATATATATATATTATTTATTGTGATTTATATATCTATATATTGTTTAATTTGCTTTATTAAATTTCTCTCTAGAACTTTAGATGAACTTCATAAATGAGGTAAAAAAATACATGATATATCACCAATTTGTAATTTAGGAGAGAGAAACCTTCTCTATAATTCATTTCAATCACCACTGAATGATTATCAGTTTTAAAAATTGATAATTGATTTGGGTACGATTTTTCATTCACATGGCATCCAATTCAATACGAAGAGAGAAAAAAAGTGGGTTTGGGGGGGGGGGGGGGAATTAAGTGGACCCAAATTTGATTTCAAACTGATTTCACAAATT